>NW_022196096.1:0-240129 GCF_008641045.1 Pistacia vera
TGATTATCGTTTTTGTTTAGTTAATTAGTAGGCATCTTAAATTTTAATTTTTTTACTTTTAAATTACTGATAGAATTAATCCAGTCTATCCTCCTAATTTAAATTACTGATTTATTTTTTAAATTATTTAAAGTAGAATTTAAAAAAAAAAAAAAAATGATGGTGTGAGTGCAAGCGATCCGGCAAAATCTTTGTTACATAAATCTCTCTTTTCACGTGTGTAGCACGTGATCATCCGACGTTTCTGTTTTTTTTTTTTTTTTTCTTCTAATAAGGAGTCCACAGGTCCACACCTCGTTGAAGCGCGTGAACAATCTGATTAATAGAAGGCTGCCCTTTACCGACTACACGTGTTTCGTACCGCGTGGATATGTAATACACTGTCGTTTTGGAGTTGGTAATAACGCTCTCCGCAATGTGATTTTAAGTGCAGCAGATTATTGTCCTTTAGTGATTAAATTGAAGAGAATCTGAGTGGTGGTGCTTTGCTTGTGAATTATGTAACGGATCAACCTTGATTTAATTATCTCCCTAATTAATTGAACTTCACTTTTTTTTGTTTCCACAGTATGAGTCAGTTTACTTTCACTTCACCTTATTTTTTAGAGTAAGAACTCTAACAACTATTTTAATTAAAATTTATTTAATTAAACTAATATCATTACCATATTCATAATTTACCGTTAATTGTTGTAAGCCAAAGTTTATTAATTCATTGTTATAACCGTTCAAAATAAATGGATGGAATTGATATAAAATATTTAAAAATAATCACTAATAATCTAGAAAAAAATATTCCTTTTAAGTAGCAGATTAAGAACGCTTAACTAATTAAATAACTAAACACCAACTTATTTAAACATAATCTTGGTTAACTAATTGCCGAGTTGGAAGCCGTTGGATCTAAATTGGACCATCAAGATGCGGTCAAAAGTTAACAATCAAATCAAAGTTAGAAACGATAAAATTGTTAATTAGGTGACTGATTAGGAGTGTTAGTTGAAGGCAATAATATTACTTATCCATGCACCTGACTCTTTGTAAATTATTATTATAATAATAAATAAAAGAGGCATGTCTAGTGATGCATTTTTTAGAGTAAAAGACTTTTTTTCACCCAGCTTGCCTTAAAGACCATTTTCCACCCAACAAATTTTAAATACTACTTTCCCACTTAAGGTTATATTTGTTAATACTCAAACACTTCATTTTCTCAATCGGCATTTACGAGTTATAGCCAGGTAAAGATTTTATAGAAGGAGGTGGTGGATCTAATGATGGTGATTATTGAATATTCGTCATCAGAATTAGTTAAGGACAAGAAATACTAGTTTTGCAGTGCCCGAGAGTCACAATAATCTGTTTGGAGTGAGAATGGTTCTATAAGAAGAGACTGGAGGTTCAAATATGGTAACATAGATAATTTTTCCAACCGGAATCAGTTTGAGTAGTAATGATATTAACTTTGGGTTGAAAAGTGTATGTTGAAGCTTTTTGTGAAAGGGTCATTAAGGCAAACCTTGGGTGGAAAAAAAATCGTTTACAAGCATTTTTATGTCGTTTGATAATGAAATAACTATTTGAGCATGGTAAATTTATGATAATTAATTTTTATTTTTAACCCACATGAAAATGCCCATATTAATGTCATTAACACACGAAAGATTTTTTTGGAACCTTCACTTACTATTTACAATTGTTATTTTCTAAAACAGAAATTAAAATAAAATTATGTAAAATATTTTAAACCAATTCTCTAAAAAGATGCTTAAATATGCACCATAAATTTTCACAAGAGTCAATTATTTCAAAATAGACATAAAAATATTATATGATGCAATTTTCTTGAGAAAATATTTTGCTGCCAACTTGCGTTTCAGTATCAAATATCCCAATGTCATCATAATCGAAATTCATTTCTTAATTTATTTTGTCAATTGAATATTATATAATCTTGATATTTTTTGTGTCAGTGTCAGGGTGATATGTGTAATGTGTTTGACCCAAATTCTATATAGTTATTATTTGTCAAGACTTTTTCAAGGGAATATGTTTTGCCTTTGGATTCCCAACTCTTTAAGCTTTCTTTTATAATATTTAAAAAAAAATTAATTTAATTTGTTTAGATTTGCTTGGTTTCTTGGAGTAGAGTTAGAGGTATTTAATTGACAGCAACCCACGTGAATTTCAACGAGAGATGCCATGACAAAGAATTGGTCTTCTTACTTATCCATTTCTATTAAATTACACCAAATTAATTAAATAACATAGAATTAGTAATAAAGTAAGCAAAAATTAATTAAATTAGGTATCATAAAAATATCATTAATGAAATTCGTGATTCCGTGTTTTCATTTAATGGGAATAAAACCAGTTTTTTTTTTTTTTTGTCAAGATCAGATTTGGAATTGTTTATTGGTCCGGGCATCACAAATTTCCTCAGAATTTAAGGAAATTTGTGATACCGGATTTTTGTTTTTATGGGATGTAATTACTTGTTATAAAAGCTTTGTAGTTTTGATTCATAAATAAATTAATTCTAATTATATAACAACGATATTGATTGTTTATCTCATGTTTTATTGTTAATTGTAACTGATTTAAGTTTACTTGAAGTAAAACTTGAACATAGGGTTAAAGAAAAAATAATGGGCTAAAAATCACTTCATAAACATTAAATCAAATTAATTAATAAAGAGATGGACTTTTCTAGACACAAGCCCGGTTACTATTGGCTAACTTGGCCCCTTTGGTCAACAAAGAGTATTTGCTAAATGCTCTCCATATTGTTTCCAAGTGTACCCACTTCTGATACAGATTTGTTTGTTGTTACATTATTACAGTCACCTTCGGATCTCGAACCAATCCAAGGACTTAGACAAGGGGTAACGTTACTCTCATACAATATAATAGTATATAAATTCATAAAATAATGTTTGTTTTATTATTTGCAGTAGTGTTTTTGAAATATTATTGTTAAGTTGAACTGAGTTATTATTACGAACTATGAAGTAGGATTTGAAAATTAACAAAAAACACTCTTAGGTTTGTTAATTTAGCTAAACACTTCCAATAATAAAAAGTTTATAAATTGATAAAAACACCCTCACATATCCACAATTACTAGATTCAGGCCACCACCATTGGAATCCGGTGTCATTGTGCACGACCGACTAAATCTGGCCGAACGTGCACCACTATGGCCTTTTCTAGCCAGATTCACCACGGATATGGCTGAAAAGGGTAGATCTCTGGCCGTTAACGCACCTTTTTATTTTCACGATCAAGGCATATCTTCTATCTTATCATTTGGTACTCATGTTACTTACTTACTTGGCCAAGGTATAAGTCCAAGGTTCAAATCATGAGGCAGGCGTTCGCAAGATGAAAAAAAGACCACGACGCGAAGCAAAGCTGTGAGTGTCCGAAGGAGGCGTGGCCAGAAGGACCCATAGCGGACAATACCTTGATGTGTCCAACGCGCGGGAAAAGCCTTTGAGCCAAAGGTGGCAAGATAGAGGATAGTCCCTAGTCGTGACGACCAAAGATATGACCATCGTTGTATTAGCCGTCATTGACGGCCAGATGTGGCCAAAGATTTGGTCGTCAATGGCCAAATCTTTGGCAGCTAGATCCATGATGGATTTGGCTAGAAAATGCCAGATCGACACATTATCGGCTAGATAAAGCTGGTAGTACGTCATTACGCCAGATTCCGGCTACCTTTCAACGGTGTTTGTCGGAATCTGACAAATGTGGGTAGATGGGGGTGTTTTTGTCAATTTATAAAACTTTTTTGTTGGGGGTGTTTAGTTAAATTAACAAACCTATGAGGGTTTAAAATAGTTAAATATTATAGGATATGATTTTGAGAATATTGAAACAAACATGCATTTTTTTCGGAATAGGAATAGAATATTTTGAAAACAGGAACATATTAAAAATTTCGTTCCTCTCAATGCTAACCAATAGTCCGCTTACGCACTTTTTTGAACCAAACCAGTTTTCTGGTTTAGGGATTTTCTTGAACTGGAACCAAACCGGTTTTCCATAACTTTGCAATGCATTTTTTTAAACGTGTTTTGATAAAATTTTATTTATGACTTTATGTTAAATTCATATCTACATACCGAATGTTTTAGGTTTAACAAATATTTATGAATTTCATGATCCACATAACATGAAAAGAAAATTAATAAGTCTAATGCGAAGAATTTGTTTTGTTTTGATTGAATATTTTAACAGTATTAATTATATACATTAGTAGTTTTTCTTTTACTAATTAACTTTGTATTATAAATTTAGTTAGAATCCTAGACAAATCATGGGAGAGCTGATTTAATCAACCATCTCATTCTCACCTAGTATTCTAAATGCTTAATTAATATTTTTAATTATTATTATTTTTCTTTTGCAAAACCGGTTTTAATAGGTTCTCAGAATCTTCTGAACCAGAAACTGAAATAAAAAATCGGTTCAAAAAATCCGTAAACCAAAACCAAATTAGTTTCACCATAAACTGGTTTTTTCAGTTTGGTTTCTAGTTCGGTTCAATTTACATATTTTTTTAAACACTCTTATCAAGAACTGGTTATGTTCTATTATAAACTTAGCAAATGTAATGTCGTGTTAGGTTAAGATATCAAACCCAACACTTTGCACTCAATATCATGTGATGATATGTTTTACTCAGCTACAACGCCACTACATTGTATCAATCTAACATATTAAAACTAAAATCTTCAATTGAAAATGACTTATTATTTGCACCGTATCTTTATCAAAATGTGAAGATATGGAGTTAGGTGATGTTAACCCCACCTAATCTCAAATTAACTCTACATTTCAAGTATAATTATGGTTAAAATTGATGGGTATAGCCAGCAACATTCTGAACTACTTTTAGGTGGTCGATTAGTTTGATAGTAATTCTTACGTGTATTATTCAATAGGTCTTGAGTTCAAGTTCCTCTCGATTGTTAACATGAATAACTACTGAAACTCTTATTTGACCGGTAGTTTCAGGATCCCAAAGAATTAGTTAAGGTGCAAGAAAGTTGGCCTAGATACCCTCGGTCATAAAAAAAAAAAAAAAAATTATGAATTACTTAAATTTGGTGGGGTACATAAATAAAAATTAAGGACTAAAAGAGCATGTTGTTGGGCAAACCTTAATGCCCTAATTTCTTAATTCCTAAAGTTGGCCAACCGCAGCCAAAAATCAGTATTCATTATTCAAATAATGATATGGGTCACAATTGCATTTAATTCCTATAAGAATCAATCAAACAATACTATATCTTATTATAAAAAGACATAAATATCATCATATATAAATGTGTTTATTTGTGTATTTTGAAAAGGCAATATCCTTGTTTGTGTCCTCAACCACAATATCCCATTAGTCAACTTTTGACCCATATTTTAATCCAATTATGAAAGGTTCAATAGTCTCCATAACATAAATTAATTTAATTTTATAACATAAGCTCAATTTAATTTGAATAAATCGAAGGGATATTTACAAACCTTTCAATACGTGCATAGAGTTGCGTGAAGAAAAAGTTATCTTATACGTGCGTAGAGTAAATGAGCTGACCACAATAATCTAAATGCTAAAATTGAAAAAACGGTTTAATTTACAATTAAAAGAAAAAAAAAAAAAAAACTTTCGGCATAAATACGCCAGCCACTAAATGCCTCTCCAAAACGACACCCGCAACCAGAACAAAACGATGACTAGTCCAGACGAGCTCAGATCCTCCAGCTCCGAACTCGACCTGGATCGACCCAACATAGAGGACTATCTCCCGTCCGGATCCTCCATCCACGAGCCTCGCGGCAAGCTCCGTCTGTACGTAGCCTAACTTCCATTTCCTTCTTCTTCGTTTCGTCTTTCTGTTGCTTATCGGAGCTAAATTAATCAGTTGAATTCGTTTTAACGCCGTTTTTTTTTTTTTNAAAAAAAAAACAAAAAGACTTTCGGCATAAAAACGCCAGCCACTAAATCCCTCTCCAAAACGACACCCACAACCAGAACAAAACGATGACTAGTCCAGACGAGCTCAGATCCTCCAGCTCCGAACTCGACCTGGATCGACCCAACATAGAGGACTATCTCCCGTCCGGATCCTCCATCTACGACCCTCGCGGCAAGGTCCGTCTGTACGTAGCCTAACTTCGATTTCCTTCTTCTTCGTTTCGTCTTTCTGTTGCTTATCGGAGCTAAATTAATCAGTTGAATTCGTTTTAACGCCATTTTTTTTTTAATTTTTTGGTGGATTTAATTTTCAGGCGAGATTTGCTTGACATTTCGCCTACACTCACAGAGGCTGCTGGCGCCATTGTAGATGTAAGTTATTTTCATTTTTATTTTTTGCGTTACCGTCCGGTAACCGCACTGGTAACTGTGTTTTAGGTTATGAAAAAAAAGGATTTTTAGACAATTACTGGAGTATTGTTGCATGTAATGGTAACTTTACTGGGCTGGTATTTGAAATTATTGGTTTTTAGTTACTAGTTGTTATTTACGGGATTATGCAATACGATAATAGTGAAATTGAAGGTGAAATTTATAAACAAAGTATAAATTGCTCGCAAATTTTACAATTACTAGTTGATAATTCTATTGTTTAGAAGAAACCGAATCTCTCTTTACTTGGTGATATATATGGAAAAAAATATGGACATTAATTTTATTATTACAATGACCGAACAGGACTCATTTACGCGATGTTTCAAGTCAAATCCACCTGAACCTTGGAACTGGAATATATATTTGTTTCCTCTATGGTGTTTTGGTGTGGTCATTCGATATTTTATTCTTTTCCCTGTCAGGTTAGTGTTTCTTGTCTATCATTTACGAATTCAATTGTTTTATTTGCTATGAGTATATATGCTCTTGATTGGATGATATCTAAATGTCGTGCTGTCATCACAAAGACTTGACGTGTTTTTCTGCTTTGCCACCTTTTTGAAATATTTGTGGTTTTGTGATAGTTTTGGGTGGTTTTTGAGAAAATAATTACTTTTCTTCTTTGATGTCATCGGTGTTGATATGAGCCCCCCTTACTGTTGTGAGTCTGTCTTTTGATGAGTGTTGATTCAATCATTGTTTCTAGTAGATTTTTCTTTTCTCAAATATGATTTAGGTAATTTGTTTAGTTGTTATAATAGCATGCTCTGTCAAGTTTAGATATGGTTTATAATTTATAAGTTATTTCTGATGGTAAGTTGATGAGAATGGTTTTAGTTATATATGCACGCCGCTTAACCATATTTTTGGAATGCTTTGACTGTGATGATAATTTGTGTTAAAGTGGAATTTTCTTTCGTTTTACACTTTTTATGTTAATAAGTTCCCTAATCATTGCATTTCTACCTTTCTGATGAGCATTGATTGAATATGCAGGGTCATTGTATTTACAATAGGATGGATAATTTTCCTGTCATCCTTCATTCCAGTGCATTTTCTTCTGAAAGGACACGATAAGTTGAGGAGAAAGCTAGAGGTATGAGTTTTTGCTTGTTTCCAGTTCTTGTATTGAGCCATACAGTGAGGTTTACCTCATAACTTTTCTCTACTATTCCCCTTCTCTTCAATGTATGTTAATAAGTGAATTGGCATCTTTAACAATGTGGTCTTCAATTATTTTCTGGCCCTGAAAATGAACTTATTGGGCTGTTGCGCCTCCTGCTTGATTTGTGTAATGCTTGATATGAAGGTGCCTTTTCTTCTTTGTAACTTTGTTGACTTTTTACTTCTTTCCAATCATGTGTATCGGTTGGTAAGACATACTCTTACTAGAAATCTAGTCATGTAATGAAATATTTGGTAGTTTATAGTTGTAGGATGCATGAACAGCTCCCGAGGGGGACGTAATTGTAGACACATATACAAGGATCCATTGTGATGCTTATATTTTAGCACAGTAAATTATTCGTTACCAACATTTTTAACTGAGGTTACATCTTATCAGAAATCCATTGAATAACTCTCCTCCTAAACGGACCATAAATGTTGAAGAAGGCTCTTTGTAGACACTTTGAGTGCATGTTCAATTTGTGAGGACTGATGGCATGGAAGTAAATGGGAAAATAAATTTGGCCCCTATTCTCTTCATCAGCTTCTTGTTAGATTGTAGGATCGACAAGCTTTTGTCTTATTTTATAACATCATTATTCATTTTTTCAGTCACTGTAGTTTATATGGTGGACTCTGGACTGGACTGGTATAACAGTTGTGGAACTTAGCAGAAAAGTCTAAAATCCTAGTTTATTATAATATACATTGGACAAAAGATGCTTCATAATGGTTATTATCTTATTTTCATCACGATATATATTGGCTGAAATAATTGTTACATGTACACGATCTTCTGTCTTTTTTGTTTTTTCTACTAGGTAGCTTCTCGTTAAACACTATGCTGTGCCTAACTATTTCCATGTTGTTTCTTGTTATTTTAGAGGTGTTTGGTGGAGTTAATATGCAGCTTCTTTGTTGCATCGTGGACTGGAGTTGTCAAGTATCATGGGCCAAGGCCTAGCATGCGGCCTAAGCAGGTTTGTCGTGCTATGACTTTTATCTTTTAGAATTAATCTTAGCTTTCCTTTTATTTAGATTTACTTCTGATAATAACGTTGTTGAATGTTTAGCTGAGTTCTCGTTTGGTTGAACAGGTTTTTGTGGCCAATCATACTTCCATGATTGATTTCATTATCTTAGAGCAGATGACTGCATTTGCTGTTATTATGCAGAAGCACCCTGGATGGGTTGGTAAGCTATTAATTCAAAATATGTGCTGAAATCACTTATATGGAACTTAGAGCTGCTATGTTCTTGTTTATAGATCTTGTATTCTGGGTGGGGTGTGTTTACAATGAAATCTTCTTATAATGAAAACTTATGAAGTATCTGTTTATTTGGTTTATGCTAAACTGAGTAGTTTCTGCATCAATTTAAAAAAGTTAAAAAATGGGACGCTGATATTATTTTTCAAGATTTATGTCTAGAAGCTCATAATGTTTTTATGCTTAGCAAATACGTAAATTCTCCAGCCACTTTTAAATCCTGAAATTTAATGTGGAAACATTTTATTCAATTTTATGGTGTATAATTGTTGTATCTTGCAGTCACTAGTGAATAAGAGTCTAGACTATTTTATAAGCTTTGGATCTTCTTAACTAAGTAGACTTTTAGTGAAGGACACTTGTATAAAGCCCAAGTAATTTGTGAGGGTGAAGGACACCTGTGTGAAGCAGTGTTCTGAAAATCGGACCGGACCGCCCGGTCGGACCGGTTCGACCGGCAATCGGCGGCAAATCCGGTCTGGTATATATAAAAAACCGCTATTTGAGGTTAAACCGGATTGGACCGCGGTTGGACCGCCGGAATAGTGTAGAATCGCGGTCCAATCGCCGTCGGATTCCGGCATCTTTCGATGGAGAAAACACCCTTATTTGACGGAAGGCATCTCCACGACCAAACCCATCCATTTTCAGTCGCCGTCGTCCAGCCTTCGTCGATTGCCGTCCACCTAAAGTTTACGGCTTTACGGGACGTCGGATTTCTTTCGTTGATTCCGGCGAGTTCCGACGCCGATGGAACTCCGTCGCACCACCATCAGAGTCGCCGGCACCTGCACATCAGAAGCCCCAAGATTTCAGCTTCGATTGGCCGTCGATCATCGCTGCCGCCACACTCACCAGAATCTTCGCGCGGCAGGGGTGTTTTAGATAGATTTCAAACCTTAAGGGAGTATTATAGGGGTGTTTTTGATGAATTTCAAACCTTTAGGGACTACAATGTAATTTTACAAATTACGGTCCAACCGACCGATCCAACCGGTCAAACCGGAAACCGGACCCTTGAATGGGCTATTATCCGGTCCGGTTTTCAGAACATTGGTGTGAAGACTAAAGCAGACAATATTTACCATAATTTAATACTCTTAAATGACTGCTGTTTCGATTTTTTCAGTTTCTTTATTTTATTCTCTATTTTTCCTTTTCTAACCCTTCTCAATTTCCTACAAGCTTAAATTGTAAACTTTATTGCAATATGTAGATGGGATAGAACAAAGCTTTATAATTTGGCAGTTAATACCTTGTCGTATAGAAAAGAAAGTTAGTCACTTGGTTAGTGGCTGAGAAATCTGTGACATTGAGATTATTATTCTTGTTGTCAATTTAGACTGTACATCCAATTTTTAATGTTTCGAACTCTCCCTTTGAATTTGCTCGGTTGACTATTGCAAGTCGAATACATATATAGTAATTGGAATTGAAGCGTTAAAATTTATTTTTGATTTTGGTGTAGGGCTGTTGCAAAGCACTATATTAGAGAGTGTAGGATGTATATGGTTTAATCGTTCGGAAGCAAAGGATCGTGAAATTGTAGCTAAGAAGTAAGTGAAAAATTGAATTGCATGGTAGTAGAATTGTACAATGATATTGAGTTTGCTGTGATAACCGAGTTTGTATGATTCAGGTTAAGAGACCATGTTCAGCGGGCTGACAATAACCCTCTGCTTATATTTCCTGAAGGAACTTGTGTAAATAACCACTATACTGTTATGTTCAAGAAGGTATGAAAAATTCTTGTTTGGGGCAGGATTTTTGTGTTTTGTCTTCTCTTAAGTTGTTGATACTTATGAATGATCTTTTTGTGATGATGACTAGGGTGCTTTTGAACTCGGCTGCACAGTTTGCCCAGTTGCAATCAAGTACAATAAAATTTTTGTAGATGCATTCTGGAACAGTCGAAAGTAAGGAACCATTTATATAATTACATAATTTATTTAAGTATAATCCATAAATACACTGAAAGTTTGAATAATAAAAAGAATTGCATCTTTTGTTTTCCCAAAAACTCCACATTGCTTGGTGATTGGATGGACTACGGAGGTGTCCACAATCAACCACACGAATATGTTGTAAAAAGCATATGAATATTATGTGGTATTAGGATTTGCTCTATGTGGCAGGCATTTAATGTTTTTAATTTTTGGTTACTTGACAAAGGGCTATACAATATTGAAAATAGTTGAAGAATTTTATATTATTGGGGCTTTACCATTGTCATATTTGAGATATGGGTTCTTGGATTGATTGTGTTATTTGCAGGCAGTCCTTCACAATGCATCTACTTCAGCTGATGACATCCTGGGCTGTTGTTTGCGATGTATGGTATTTGGAACCCCAGACCCTAAAGCCCAGAGAGACTCCCATTGAATTTGCAGAGAGGTAAATAATATTCTTTCTGAGTTGCTATCAGCATGAGGGCTAAAGTATCTACTTGTCTTCTTACATTCAAATTCTCATTATATTTTAATTTTGTGCAGGGTCAGGGACATAATATCTGTTCGTGCAGGTCTAAAAAAGGTTCCTTGGGATGGATATCTGAAGTATTCTCGCCCTAGCCCAAAACATAGAGAGCGAAAGTAAATCTAACACCCTTAATTTTATTTGACTGAAACTAAATATTTGCAATTTTGACATAGACTCAGGATATTTCATGGTATGTGATAAAGAATTTCAATTTATCCCCTCAACCAAATTTCTGGAGGAAAAATAATTTTTTTTTTCTTATATATGTACTATGTTTATGTTTGCTGAACTTTGAAATGCTTAGTTAAATTACATCTCTGAAGTTAATCGGTCAATTGTTCACTTGCAGGCAACAAAGCTTTGCCGAAACAGTGCTACGACGCCTGGAGGAGAAGTGATAAAATATATGGTTTTCATCTTGTTTGTTGTATTTAACCTAGTACAGAAGAATACTGGTTGTGTCCTTCAATTTTTTTGGTTAATAGATGCTGACTTTGACGTCATTAAAGCTTGGTCTTGATAGGCCTACTCCAATTTTGTTAGAACTGTGTGTAGTTGCATAGTCAAAATTGAGAATGTTGTTTGTATTAAATGTTCTTCCAAGCGAGGACTTAGCATGAATTATGACTAAAACGTCTCTGTTTTCATCTGAGTCATATGTTGAGGTAAACTGTGCGACCTTTTTTCATTAGATTATTTCTGGCAATCACAATAGTCAAAACTCAATTACAGGAATTTAGTGTATAAAATAAAACCTGACTTCTACGCAAAAGCAAACAATTGACTTGTCCAACTGATTATGTCTGATCTGTTCTGCGTATGGTGGGCTTTATCTTTATCCTTTTCCACGAAGGAGCAAGAAATCCTCGAAATGTGTTCACATTTTAGGCTCTTCCTGTATGTATTGTTTAATTAATGTGTGTTTCTGGGTGGTTCATTAGCTGTAATACTCGTGTAAAATATTGGGCATTTTTGGACCATTTCTGCTGCAGTAATGATCTATAATTGACTCAATCATTTCCATGCATTTCAGTGCTGTCCCCACTCTGGCCTTATTCTATCCGCTTCCAATTTATTATTAATTTCAAACTGCAGATCGATTGACCACCATTATTAGTGTGCGGGAAAACTCGATTACTCTTTTATCATCAGGTGTTAAACTGCAATAATATTATTTCTCTTCTGGGTGACAATGCTCATAACCTATGACTTGTATAATCAACATCAAAACTTCAACTTATAGAAATGGTTACTGTATGTATGTATTTGATTACCATCCAACGGTCCATTTTAGACGACTCATTGAGTCAAGTAACTCGGCTATTCAAAGTCTCCTTAAAACAGTCAATCGTTTGTCCACTGTCCACGTTCAACACAAACCCAGAAGAACAACTCGAAATTTCTCTCTCATCATTTTCTTTATTTTTTATTTTTCTCTTTGCCACACCTTTCATTTTCACACTGTCTACACTATTCTCCTCTCTCTCTAACCTTCATATAAACCTCCTCTAGTTTGTCCACGAAGAAGCTCAAGAGATGGCTCACATGGGCACTTCCATTGCGCTCCTGCTGCTCATGATCTTCCTCTCAGCTTCAATATCAACTGCACAAAATTTCAAGTGCAACTCTACTGCAAAGTGTAGAGCCCTGGTGGGTTACCCTTCTCCCAACACAACTTCCATTGGCAACATTCAAACCCTCTTCAACATCAAGAACCTCCGCACCATTCTGGCCGCCAACGACCTTCCTGCCTCAACCCAAAAGAACTACACAATTCAAGCTCAGCAGGTCGTCAAAATTCCAATTCCATGCGTTTGCAGCAACAATACAGGTGCATGCTTTTCTTTTTTCTTGCACAATATATTGATTTTATCTGTCATTTTTTTGCTTAATTTTATCTGTCATTCTAAGAGATGATTGATTCATGTTAATGTCACTTGTTCACATGTGTAATTTACGGTTTGTTTCATATTTAAAGGGGACCCTTTTTGAATTATAAATTGGGTTAATTTGATGACCCTCACTCACTTTAAGTATATTTTAACAACAACCCTTTATAGTTTGGGACTTATTGTTGAACTTGTTTCTAACGAGGGGAGATGAACAATAATTCAGAAACATTTTGAGAGAATTGATTGATAGTAAAGCTCAAGAGGATGGTCTGGAAGTTAGCCCATTAAATTTGTCTAATGAAAGAATGTGAACTGTATTGTACCTTAAAAGTTAAAAAGTGCTTTTGCTTTGCTTAAGCAGTTTAAAGTGCTTCTCTAATTATTCAACTAAAATAAATTAATTGGTCTTATGGACTAGGGAATGGTCTGACTGATCCATACAAATGGTGGGTTAATATTATTTATTTTATAAAAAATATATTTTTCTAAATCATAGGGGCAGTTTGTTCTTACATCTTTATTACATGCTGATGAATATAAGCTATACTCACATTTTAATTTGTTTGTTTTGTAATTGTAAACTTATTATCATCTTTTCATTTCAATCCAAAAAGTTTAAAGTTCTTACTTCTAACATTGAACTTTTAATGAGCCACTTAATTTGATCTATAGTTCTCTTAAAGTGCTTTTGTTCTTTTAATTTTCTCAAGTATTTGATCTATAAAATTTTATTGTATATGCAATAAAAATATATTTAGCAATTAATTAACATTTACAAAAGTACATACATCAAAATACTATCTTTCAAATGTTTTTAAGGGTAGACGTCAGCTAAATTTAGATCTATTCATGATTTTAATAATGTCTTTGAGATTATGTTTGCTAACATAACAATTTACACATCTTATTTTGTTTATCTAAGAAATGTTTTGTTTTTGTTTGTGTTTGTGACATGAATAAAGGTGTGTCAAATAAGATGCCAGTATACAATATAAAGAAGGATGATGGATTATGGCATATAGCTGTAGAAGTATTTAGAGGATTGGTAACACAAGATAGACTTCAGGCGGCTAATAACATTTCCAATTCAAACGTGATAATTGAAGGCCAAAACCTTACCATTCCATTGCCTTGTAGCTGTGATAGTGTCAACAATCAGAAGGTGGTGCATTATGCACACGTGGTGGCAAAAGGGAGTACACTTGAGTCCATTGCTCAACAATTTGGAACTGACAAGGACACTTTGGTACAGCTTAATGGTATTGATGATAGTAAGCTTTTGGCCGACTCTGCCATTGATGTTCCACTTCAAGGTATTTGCCTCCTTCCCTTTTGTCTTCTTTTCATTTCCCTCTGGTTTTCATTTCCTCCATAATTGATAGGTGGGTTACCTCTATTGGCTATCTTTACCTATTTAAATGGTGCTATTTCAACTTTTAGGTGGTATTCTGATGCACTATATTGTTGATTTGCTGGTGGTGTTAATGGATGATCACATTGATATGTCAATCAAGGGCATAACAAGGAATTTATAATAGACGGGGCTAAAGAATGAATCAACTAGATCTCAAGTGTATATCTTGAATTCTGTGCTTGTTCTGGAAAATGACTCATAAAATGAGAAGTTTAGGACAAAAAAAAGCTAGTTATGCTATAATTGATCATTGCTCTCAATCTTCTAGTTATTATGACTGCTTTTTTATTTCTTACCATGATGCTCTGGCTATGTCTGATGCTTTCTTGATCTTATGATTTGTTTTCAATGGTTGTTCTTTCATAATTTTGTTATAAAAAATAACATTTTATTTTTTATTGACAGCTTGTAGTTCGTCAATTAGACCTGAGTCATTAGATAGCTCTTTGGTTGTTGCTAATGGAACTTCTGTATTCACTGCCAACAATTGTGTGAAGTGCAAGTGTGGTGCTGCAAACAAATTTACGTAAGTAATGTTTTCAAACAATGGTTGGTTATGCTGAAATCTTTTCTTCATTTTTGTGATTTCTTAAGAAACTAATTTTAGCTAACTTTTTTTTGCATGGTCAGATTACAATGTGAGCCGACCAACCTTAAATTACCAAACAATGTCACATGTCCATCTATGGCATGTGATGGTTCAGACTCTTTAACATTGGGCAACACCACTACCAGTGGTTGCAGTCAGACGACCTGTGCGTATGCTGGTTATGCTAGCAACCAAACCATCTTCACAACCCTTAACACAACATCTACTTGTCCAGGTAAGTAAACATTCCAGGCTCTTGCATTGCTTTGATTTTATTTGCTCTATCGAGTGACTAAGAAATGAGGCTTCTATGACTCCATATACATGTCTTCCAATTTCTTTACTTTGGCTGTTTCATTGAATAGGAATCCATTTTTTCACTTCACTAATACTCCTTAAATTCGTTTGATTGTCAGCGCCAACTGCATATATAGTTTTTTCTTGCAAAGCTCTTTATATAAACTAGCTTTTAATTCACTTTTACCTACTGTTATCTCTAGCTCCCCAATTATGAAAGCTTCTCCTCAGTATGTTTTCCTTTCGTGATTCTGAATACTGTTACTAACTCAAAACTGAATACACCGACAGTAGCATACCTGCCAGAATGCTTGCATAACTATACCCTTTTACGTTGACCTCGTTTAGTTGAAAACTTTTGCAGTTATAATCTTGGTTGTTAAGGTTCTATTACTAACAGATTTTATTTGATTTGTCGTTGTTGATGGACAGCCCCTGCCCCCAATAGTAATAATGCTTCAAGGATCGTTCTGAATTCGAACTTCTTCATCATCTCCATTCACTTAGTCCTCCTTTATCTCTATCTTTGTCATTAACATTATGTTACTTGTTTTGGGTTTGCTCATTTGTTCTTTTTCTTAGATGTTGTTTTGAGAATGGGAGTGGATTAGTGTGATGTTATGTTTTGATGTAGTTTAGTGTATGAGAAATATTTCTGTAACGCTGATGTTTAGTGTATGAGAAATATTTCTGTAACGCTGATTGCGAGTGCGGTGTATGAAACTCCTTAACTTGAAGAGTTTTATCCCTATGATTATATGTAATTATATCATGGGTGGCAATAAAAGTCTATTCCTCCTTAATTTGATATGCAGAACCTTCTTTTCTGTTCTTTATTATATGATGTACTGTATTAACATCTGTTGTTTTCTCCAAAATATTTGTTATGTTTAAATTTAATAGATGCCAAACTTGTCACACTTATTTTAATGGAGAGAGGGGTCTATGATATAACGTTATAACAAGCTCATGATTTAATCATCAATAGTGCGGTTTTGCAAGAAAGAAAGAGCATGAGAGCATCAGTGTAACGTGTTGCCTGCCTTTATCCTTTGAATTAGAATCCTTTGGCATCACATGGAAAAGAAATCTTAACTATTGAAATTGATCATGAATTGATCATAATCTAATAAACTTTTTTTTTTTTTTTTAATGATAGGGGGTGTCTGAATCAGCTTACGTGTATCTCAACTAATCTCTTGAGACTTTGGAACTATCGGCTGGGTAAGAGTTCCAGTGGTATTAGCAATCTAGGAGAAACTTGAATTTATGACATTTTAAGTAACATATCAAAAAATCCCTATTAAACCATCTAATCACCCACATGTAGTTAATAAACTTAAAAAAGGGAAGTTGATGTTATAATTTAGTGGTGCAATTCAGTAATAACTAGGAAGAATAAAGTGGAGAAAATAAAATAGAAGGGATGAAAGTTAGAGAAGTGAGAGGTGTTTGCTAAAAAACTTGGATGGATTGACAAGCGCCCCCACTTTAACTGACTCAAGGTTACCTCCACCACTAGGTAAATGGTGGAGGTTCACCTTTTTATAATACTCCCCCTTGGACATCCATCATTTACAAATAATTATATTTAATCTTACTCAAGAAATACCTAGTGGGAAAAAACCTAAGTAAAGAAATACAACTCTACAATGAAGTTGGATGTGCTTCATATTGCCTCATTAAAAACTTTGTTGGGAAAATCTAGTGGGACAAAACCTAATTAAGGAAAAAAAAGTACAGTGCACATATGTCCAGTACAATAAACTTTTCTTAAAAAAAAAAAAAAAAAAAAAAAACTCCCCCTAATCGATGCTCCTCTTGATCAATGCTCCCCCTTATAATGGTAGAATTAATTTAGTAATTTATTGAGCCACCGCATATTGATCTTATACACTAACTTTTCAAATGTTGATGTTAGTAAGGCCTTAGTGAATAAATCTGCAAGATTATCACTGTAGCGTATTTGTTTGACATCAATCTCTTGATTTTGTTGGAGTTCGTGTGTGTAAAAAACTTCGGTGAAATATGCTTGGTTCTATCTCCTTTGATACATCCTCCCCTAACTTGAGCAATATATGATGCATTGTCTTCATTTATAATTGTGGGAGCATCTGAGGTACATGGCAATTTGCATGTACTTGTAATATGATGGATGACATATCTTAACCACACGCATTCTCGGCTAGCTTCATGAAGCGCAAGTATCTCGGAGTGGTTGGAGGAAGTGGCAACCAATGCTTGTTTTGTTGAGCGCTATGATATTGCAGTACCATTATAAGTGAAAACATATCCCGTCTGCGAGCGGGCTTTGTGAAGATAAAAAAGGTACCCAACATCTGTATAGCCAACTAATTTAGGATCATTATTAGACTTCCTTAGATAAAATAATCCCAAGTCTTTTGTTCCACTGAGGAAACGAAAGGCATGTTTGATCCTATTCAAATGTCGGTGAGTTGGTGCAGAGCTAAATCTTACAAACAGATTCACTACAAATGCTATGTCTGGTCTCGTACATTATGCCAAATATAGTAATGCGCCTATTGCATTTAGATATGGTACTTTAGGACCATGTATCTTTTCATCATCTTCTTTAGGACGAAATGGATACTTTTTAGGATCAAGATACTTAACTACCATTGGGGTACTTAAGGGGTGAGATTTGTCCATATTAAATCGCTTAAGGATCTTTGTAGTATAATTTAATTGAGAAGCAAAATTCCATTTGAACAATGCTCGATCTGCAAGCCGAGACAAAACTTTGTTTTCTCGAGATCCTTCATTTCAAATTCTCTTTTTAAATACTAAGCAACTTTTGTGACCTATTCAGGAGTCCCTATTAAGTTCATGTCATCAACATATACTGTCACAATTGCAAATCTTGATTCTGATATTTTTATCAAGACACACGAGCATACATGATCATTGATGTATCCTTTCTTCATTAGATACTCACTAAGACGATTATTTCACATTTGTCCTGATTGTTTCAACCCATATAACGATCTTTGCAATTTTATTGAATACATGTTCCTTTTGTTTGCTTTTGGCACTTTGAATCCTTTAGGGATTTTCATATAGATATCAATATCCAGTGTTCCATACAAATACGCAGTGACAACGTCCATGAGACGCATATCGGGTCCTTCTGAGATTGATAAACCAATTAGGTACCAAAATGTGATGGCATCCATCACTAGTGAATACGTCTCATCAAAGTCAATTTCGGGTCTCTGCAGGAAACCTTGAACCACAAATCTGGCCTTATACCTAGCAATCTCATTTTTTTGATTTCGTTTCCTTATGAATACCCACTTGTATCCTACATGTTTCACGTTTTCAGGCATTTGGACTACATGTCCAAATACATTACGTTTTGCTAGGGAGGTTAGTTTTGCTTGAATTGCTTCTTCCCATTTTGGCCAGTCATGTCTTTGTTGACATTCATCAACAGAACGTGGCTTAAACTCACTGTTCATGATTTCAGCAGCTATTACGTATGAGAATATGTTATCGACAATAGTTGTCTCACGATTCCACATTTCTCTAGAATGAGCATAGTTTATAGAAATTTCTTCATTTCTATGTTCTTGTATTCCTTTAAGGATTTCTTCCTCTTCAGAGGCTTGTGTCCTTTCAGGGACTGTTAACTCTTCTGGAGTTAGTTTAGAGGATGTGGAATTGTCAATTATTCCAGTATTGTCAATATTGGCATCTTTTTGATTCTGTGCCTTTCGTTTCTTAGGAATAGTATCCTTGGCTCCAACAGGCCTACCACACTTCTGGCGTGTAACAGATGAATCGATTGTTGCCCGTATGGATTGTTCATTGATAATATCAATCCTTGCTAGTGTATTGATAGCAGGAATGTATGATCTCGTTATTTTTGCTGCATTTGTAAAAACATCAAGCATTTGGTTGGCAATATTTTACAAAGGCGTTATTTTTTGCACTTCAATTTCAGATTGAGATGTGCAAGGATCTAAATGAGACATAGAATTTACTTTCTAGGAAAGTTTAGGCCTTACTTCAGTAGGCTTTACCTTTTCCCCTCAAGATGGGAATGTTGTCTCATCAAAATGGCAATCCGCAAAACGTGCGGTAAACAAATCATCCACCAAGGGCTTAAGATATCTGATGATAGATGGTGAGTCATAGCCAACATATATTCCCAAACGACGTTGGGGTCCCATTTTGGTGCGTTGAGAGGGTGCAATTGGAACTTGCACAACACAACCAAAAGTTCTTAAATGGGATAGATTAGGCTGATGTCCAAATACAAGCTGTATTGGGGAGTATTGATGATATGTAGTAGGTCTTAGGCGAATTAATGCTGTAACATATAAAATAGCATGAGCCTAGGTAAAAGTCGATAATTGCGTATGTAGTAGCAAAGTTCTTGCAATTAATTGGATACACTTTATATATGATTTTACCATACCATGCTGGGTATGTACATGTGGTACTGGGTGCTCAACATCAATTCTCATTGTAGTACAATAGTCATCAAATGTCTTTGAGGTAAACTCACCAGTATTGTCCAAACGTATTGCCTTAATTGGGTGATTTGGAAAGTGTGCCCGTAATCTGAAAATTTGTGCCAACAATCTAGCAAAGGCAACATTACGGGTTGATAGTAAACAAACATGTGACCATCGTGCCAATGCGTCAATCAGTACCATAAAGTAACGGAAAGGTCCACTTGGTGGACGAATAGATCCACATATGTCTCCATGGATTCTTTGTAAAAATGATGGGGGTTCTAGACCTACTTTAGTGATGGATGACTTAAGTGTCAATTTGACTTGCGAGCAAACAATACAAGCACTCTCATTAGGTGATAAAACCTTCAGGTTCTTTAATGGGTGACCATATGAGTTTTCTATGATTCTACGCATCATAGTGGATCTTAGGTGACCAAGACGGTCATGCCAAATCTTAAAAAGTTCAGGATCAGTGAACTTCTGGTTCATAACTGCATAGACTTCAATATTATTAAGGAATGTGTAATATAACCTTGATGAGAAAGCAAGAAGTTTCTTCAGTACATGCTTTTGACATGAAATATTAGAAATGATGCATATAAACTCTTCATCCTTTTCACTTAAAGTTTCAATGTGGTATCCATTGAATCGTATATCTTTAAAACTAAGCAAATTTCTTCTGGATTTGCTAGAATATAAGGCATCATGGATATTTAATTTAGTTTCGCTTGGTAACAAGAGTGTTGCTCTTCCAGAGCCCTCAATTGTGTTTACAGACCCTGATGTGGTATTTACTTTAGCTTCAGTAAATATCAAATCCAAAAAATATTTTCTATCCCAAAGGATGGTGTGAGTCATTGCATTGTTTACTATACAAATGTCTCCATCATCATTAGATATCAATGTTTCATTTTTGAAGTTCAAATACAAATGTCTCGACCTAGCTATGATGAGTTACCTAGAGAGGTTCAATAATACTCTCCAAACAGTTAGCCGAAGGGTAGATAATTTGGTTCAGGTCGTACCGCCCGATTCTGTCAAGGTGGTGTTACTGCCTAAGATGCCTGTAGGTTGTGCTAAAGTGCAAAAACGGGTGAAAGCCTATGCCGTACGCATTACAACGTGTAAGGAGAAGGGAAAGCAAGTGGCAGATAATGGGCCAAAGGCCTCCAAGGGACCAACGAATACAGGTTGTGAAACAAGTATAATACCTATGGTTTTGTGACTTGGCGGTATGTCGCATCATGAACTATCCCACACCTAGAAGGATGGTCCTGACGATCACCATGAGGGAAATTCCTAACATCTGCGGGTCGGTTCTGACCACTGTGGAGGTCGGGATAGCTCCCTTAGCCATTCAATGCCTTCACATGGCTCTAGCCAATGTGTGTCAAGATATGCCAGAGGCTCTGGTCGAGGCGAGGAAGAGTCCGACATGTGGTTTTTCCTCAACCGCAATCGTGAAGGTCGAACCCACATTACGGAAAGTGATCCACAGGTAGCTTCGCTACCTCAGATTTAAGAGTTACAACGGGCTCTGGATAAGCTCAAAGCTTAGCAAATGAGCACAAGTAGATCATTGAGGCCTTTTCTCCAGCAATGTTGACTGCTCCTCTCCCCTCAAGGTTTAGGATGCCCAATATGCAAGCATTCAATGAGAATTCTGATCCGCAGGATCATCTTTATGAGTTTAACGACCTCATGAAGCTTCACCAAGTTTCTAACTTGGCTAAATGTCGCTGTTTGGCAGTGACTCTGACTGCCCATGCCAAGTGTTAGTTTAGATTTCTCCCACTAGGATCTATTAACTCATAGCAGCAGATGAGCTTGTTATTTTAAGACACTTCTAGGCTAATAGAAGATTCTCAATGCTGTTGAGCTATTTGAGCAACATACGGTAGAAGAGGAATGAGTCCCCCAGTCCTATATTGACAGGTTCCATAGGGAGCTGCATAAGGTGGCTAATACACCTGAAGACTCAGTTCGGACTCTCATTATCGTAGGAGTTCATCCACAAACCAACCTGTGGAAGAAGCTACAATTTGAGGACGATATTTCCCTTAATCGCTTCTGCAATCTTACCGAGAAATATCTCTGAATCGAGAATTTCGTGGCTACTCTGAATCACCACAACCCCGATCCTTCAACTAGTGCTCCTAGTCAGAGGGATGAAAACCAGGGGGAGAATAGTAGAAGAGCTGATCGCAAATGGGCCAACGACGATTAACAAAAGGGAAATAAACAATGGTTTGAGCTCAAGAAATCTTATGCCCAGGTTCCTCGTCGCGATCATGACAAGAATCAATATACTCTGTTGAATATGGGCTAGTTTGGATAAGTCAGAAGAAAATAATCTGCTCGGGGAGCCAGAGCCCATGAATAATCCCCCTTTAGCAAGGAATAACAAGAAATATTGCCGTTATCATCAGGATAATGGTCACCATACTAATAAGTGCCAGGCTTTCAAGCAGGCAATTGAAGACCTCATTAAAAAGGGGCATTTTAAGGAATATGTTGATGTCCAACTCCCTTTTGAGAAAAGGATCAAAGGGACCACGGGAAGAAATGTTGTGATAAAAAAGGTCTCCACTTTGTTAGGATCATATTTGGAGGACTACATCTTGTGGGAAATTCTTGAGGTATTTAGGAGAAGTACGCTCGGGATGCTCGTGATGACCTCGTGACCTGCTAAGGTGCGCAGAGAAGAGGAGATTATTTTCTCAGAAAAAGACGCGGTACGATTGCATCACCCCCATGAGAATGTGAGTGAGTCTTCCAAAGCATAAAAGAGATCTTGGAAAGCCACCTTTCCTATCCAAACCTTTTCCCAAGGAAATCTTATTTCCTAGACTTTTGGCCCATGGTCTGCTTGTACCTCTGCAAGAAAGAGATTGATTTGATATTTTCTCTGAATACT
Source organism: Pistacia vera (assembly GCF_008641045.1). Classification (NCBI taxonomy): domain Eukaryota; kingdom Viridiplantae; phylum Streptophyta; class Magnoliopsida; order Sapindales; family Anacardiaceae; genus Pistacia; species Pistacia vera. The sequence goes on from NW_022196096.1 coordinate 22,922, forward strand.
TAGTTATTGTACCTCTGCTCGCCGTTCGCTATACACGTCTTGATTGTAATCTTTTATATATACAAGAACAGTAGACGTATGATTCGCTTTGAGTATTCGAACCACTTTAAAAATCTTCTTTCATTTATTTATTGCATTTATCATTCACGTATAATTTCTAAGAGCATCTTAGCATTTTGTACGTGCAAATCGTTGGTGTCAAAATCACACATCAATAGATTAATAGATTACATGATTGGCAGTTATTAATTATTACATAATTAACTAGTGCACGAGTGTGTTGTCCTGGTGCTTCCTGGACTCATGCCAACATTTTTTCTGAAGGATGCAGGAAATTATATGAATGCATGTCAACGGCACTCGTGCACAGCAGTTTTTATAAACAACTTGATAATAAAACAATAAGGTTATTAGACTATATGAAGATTTCTTTTGATCTTATAAATGAAAAATATTTTGGAAATGAGTTGGGAAACCTGGTTGGAGGGGGACATTAACCATATATTAACATAGCTATATAGCTTAAAATATAAACTGCACGAGGGCTTCTGCAATATCGCCCGATTATGTAGCATCTATCTCTCAATCATGTTTCGATCAATGGAATATTATTGAAAAGGATTTATACCTGTATTAAATTTGCTGCACGAGTGGCTTCTGGAATCGTCTCCAATCTCCCATGTTGTTGTCTGCCACACATGTAATGTAACAACAAATTTCGTGCACTCGTGCATCAAATATTTAATTCCATAGTTTAATGTCTTCCTCATATATGGCGTAATGATATTGTGGTTTTAAGAGATTGAATTAAGGATACGCAAGTGCGGTGAGCTGGGGTGGTGGGGAACATTGAGCAAACATCGGCACAGAAAATTGTTTGGATCGAAACCAGGATCGTGTTAGGCTTCTCTTGAGATCTGAAGACGAGATTCTTCATGTGCCCTCTCACCTTTGAAAGAGAAATTAAAGCAAATTTGTTAACCAATTTGAAAGAGAAATGGCTCCTTCACCTTTGAACCCAAAATCCCATTTCCATGCTCGCTCAAACAGCTTGCCATCTAGATCGCACCCTCTTGTTTCTCAGATAGATGAACATCTCTCCAAGTTGGGAACCACAGAAGCTACCTCTTCTTCAACAAGCAACGGCGTAAATGCCCTTAAGGATTTGTATGATTTAGTCAACAATTTCCTCCTCCTGCCTCTCACACAAGTCTTAGCCGAAGAATGCAATGAAAGGCAGGTAGCTGAGTTGCTTGATAAGTCTCCCAAGCTCATGGATGTGTGTAGCACCACCAAGGATGCCTTGTTGCAGATCAAGGAAGACACACAACAACTTGAATCCATTTTACGAAGAAGAAGAAGAAACGATGATTCCACTCTATCAAACCAGGTTGGAGAGTACTTCAGCTCGCGGAAGAAGGCAAACAAAGTGGTTCGAAAGTCCTTGAAACATTTGAAGAGTTCAAGCATAGTCTTGGACAATGAAACTGTGGCCACAACCAGCCTGTTAAGAGAGGTGGAAGAAGTTACCCTCACAGCGTTTGAGTCTCTTTTTTCATACATTTCCGGACATTCAAAGCCAAGCGACTGGTCACTGATTTCCAAATTGATGCACTCCAGATGCGTGTCGGTGGAAGAGAATGCAACAGAGTGCAATGAATTTGAGCAAGTGGATGCAGAATTATACAATCTTCTTGGTCACAAGACCAGAAAGTGTGGTAGCAATGGTGCTGAGAATGCAGTAAATGTGTTTGGGAAATTAGAGTCCAGCATTCAAGATCTTGAAGAAGGAATGAAAAATCTTCTAAGGCGTTTGATCAAAGCTAAAGTGACCCTGCTCAACATTATCAACCATTATTTGTTGTAACAATGATGATGTTACAATTTTGATGTGCATATTCTTGTACATGACTAAAATGTAAAAATGTATACAAGTTTTGTTCATAATCAATACATTTTTATCAACAAATCATCCTTGTTCTCATTGCGTGTTTATAGCTATATGTTCAATTTTCATTTTGTTATACATTGATGCTTTGAACCAATTGTAAAACATTATTAGAAAGTTGAAAAAAGAGAAAGAGAACAAGTTCTTCACCAGACCAGAATTTTTCCAGAACTGCAGTCAAGTGATGAAGCAGAGCGTAGCCTAGAAATTTTCCAAACCCCGATTAAATTTATTTCTTTTTTCTAATACAACACTTGTCAAATTAGGAGCTTTTTTTAATTGAAGACACTATGAAGAAATTATATTAATAGTAAGAAAAAGAGATGAACAGTTGAACTCCTGATATATAATAACTTGGTATCAGAAATACCTCAAAATTTGTTAATTTTTGTAGAACAATAACTTTGTATTTAAAATGATGGTGAAAGTACAGCTCTAAATCACAGACAATAAAATGTATCACAAATCTTGATAAATGAATATATATACACTATGCATAAGTTTATTCATGGAGTTCATTTTTTTTTTTGTAAAATAAAATTAATGGTTGAATCACAAATATCCATTCCAAGCCCTAAGGATCACCAGGAAATATTAGTTTTCATGCTCAGTACTTTAGATTGGAGAAAAGTAACAGCTTGTGCTGATCACAATTTCCTGTATGCAGAAAATATCAGAACAAAAATATGAAATGCTTTGGGTTTTTGGCATCTGTAATGTATCAAGATTTTGCTATTACAAAATTTATTGACTAGCCAGTTGTTTCTGAAAAGCTTGCTCATCTGGATTAGACTTTGCAATTTTTTTGCAGCTGACTAAAATATTGATTGTTGTGTGACGCAATTTTCTTTTAATGGTGAAGAACTAGATAAATCTAAATCATGTCCAAAATCAACAATATTCATTTTTTCCTGTATTACTTCTAAATCAGATGTTGCAGTGCTACATTAGTTCATTGTTACCGATAGCTTTTGAAACTCTGGGAAAAAATTTACCATATTTTTATTGCAATAACAAGTGTAATTTGAATCAATAATCATAATTGTCAACAGAACTCTTGATAAAATTAAAAGGATGCATACATGAACTGACATTAATAAAACAGGTCCTTGGCCAGAACTCTTCATAAAATTTGTATAATTTGTTCAACATTTAGCTGGCTAAAATCGAAAGGATGCAGACATTATCATTGTTAGATCTTGCAGGAATAAGACCTCTGAAAGAAATGTATATACATGAACGGACGTGAATAAATAGATATCCGGAGCATAAAGATTAGCAGATAAGCTATTTAGAGACGCTAATGAAGTTTCTAAGATGATAAGGATGAACCCCAGAATATTTAACACTTCCAAAACCTGACGACATGAATTAACTAAACACAATCCCACACAAGTATCACAGCCGTGGTACTTTTTTCAGGGGGCAAGCCAAACTGGATAGCTCTCTCTTGAGGAGACAGAGTCAACGCCATTCGTGTTCACATATTTGATGGATCATGTGAAGATACAAGCATGATTTTGAAGCTAAAAAATAAAATGGGAAGTGGGTGGGAGGAGACATTGAATATATGTAGCTGATATAATGTTTTTATATCCAAATCGAAATCATATTGACAATTGACATTATGATTAGGAAAAGATTCCTCTTGGCTCCCCCATCTGCTAGTAGATATTGGGCATATGGCAGCAGAATAAAGGCAAATTGAACTGAACAATCAAGTTCTAGGCTTTTCGCTTTCAAGAAAGATTAAAAAGAAAAAAAAAAAAAAAATGGCAGATTCTCCTTTGAAAAGCCAATCTTCTTTCCACACTCGGTCTAACAGTTTTTCATCTAGACCGCACCCCTCACTTCAGAAGTTGATCAGTGTTTGAGCAGAGTAAGGGCCTCTGAAGCGACCTCTACGTCATCATTATCAATAAGCCATCAGATAAATGGCCTTCAAGATTTGAATGATTGTGTCGATAAGTTGCTGCAGTTGTCCCTAATTCAACAAGCTTTAGCCCAAGATGAGCAAAAGAAATGGGTTGATGAGCTGTTGAATGGATCTCTATAGCATTGCTAAGGATTCCTTGTTGCAAGCAAAGGAATGTGTACAAGGACTTCAATCCATTTTGCGCAGAAGAAGGGCTGATGATATGGAACTTACAAGTGAGGTTAAGAAATATTTAACCTCCAGGAAAGCAATGAAAAAGGTGTTTAATTGAAGAATTGCATGTTTTCAATTCATTGATTTATCACTAGGGAGTTACATCATTTATATAGGAATTATAAGATCTCTTAAATTCTCTAATTATGTCAACTGCGGATTCCATAATATTTTGTCTGACATAATTAGGAGATTACACAATCTTTAGAATATTCTAAGATCGTAGACCTGACATAACTAAAAGATTACATAATATTTACCTGATTACAAAATATTTACACAATATTATGAAAATCTTAACAATCCCCCTCAAGTTGGTGCGTAGATGTCAACATGCCCAACTTGTCTAACACTTGTGAGAAAATACGTTTGGAGACAACCTTGGTAAGAATATCGGCCAACTGATCCTCTGATCGAATCCTGGGTAGTTCAATAATCTTTTTATCCAGTTTTTCTTTGATAAAAAATCTATCTACTTCAACGTGCTTCGTACGATCATGTTGAACTGGATTGTGAGCAATGTCACATGCTGCTTTATTGTCACAATATAACTGGATTGGTTGATTAGGTTGATAACCCAAATCTTGTAGTAGAAATCTTAGCCACAAGGCTTCACAAATCCCAAGTGCCATTCCCCTAAATTCTGCTTCAGCGCTTGAGCGTGCCACAACATTCTGTTTCTTGCTTCTCCACATGACTAGATTACCTCCTACAAAAGTGAAATAACCAGAAGTAGATCGACTGTCATCCACTGCTCCAACCCAATCAGCATCAGTATATGCATACACATTTTAGTAGTCTTTATTTTTAGAAAATAAGATTCCCTTTCCAGGAGCATGTTTTAAATATCTTAGGATACGCATAACTACGTTCATATGCTGCTTTGCAGGATTATGCATGAATTGACTGACTATACTTAATGCATAAGCAAGATCTGGCCTAGTGCGAGACAAATACATCAATCTTCCCACAAGTCTCTGGTATCTCCCTTTGTCAACTGGTACTTGATCAGTCTCGACTCTTAATTTCAAGCCTTCTTTGATTGGTGTATCAGCTAGTTGACATGCTGACATACCAGTTTCTTGCAGCACATCCAAGGCATACTTTCTTTGTGATAGAAAGATACCTCTGTTAGATTGAGACACTTCAATTCCGAGAAAATATTTCAAAGAATCTAAGTCCTTCATCTCGAATTCTTTTGATAAGTACTTTTCCAATGCCTTCCTTTCTTCTGGATCATTTCTTGTAACCACCATATCATCCACATATACAATAGTGCAGTGATTTTTCCTTGTTGTTTTTTAAGGAATAGTGTGTGATTTGAATTGCTCTGATGGTAGTCAAAAAACTTCATAGCTTTGGTGAACCTCCCAAACCATGCCCTCAGAGATTGTTTTAACCCATACAGTGACTTCTTCAACTTACATACTTTTTGGCTATATTTCACTGGTAAAATACACCCTGGTGGAGGATCCATATAGATTTCTTCAGACAATTCTCCAAATAGGAAAGCATTCTTCACATCGAACTGCTGTAATGACCAATCTAGGTTTGCAGCTAAAGATAATAAGACACGTACCATGTTGATTTTAGCTACGAGTGCAAATGTCTCTGTATAGTCAATCCCGTGGGTTTGGGTGTACCCTTTTGCTACTAGTCTTGCTTTGAATCTCTCAATTGTACCATCAGCTTTATACTTCACAGTGTAAACCCATCGACATCCAACAGTCTTTTTTTTCTGGGTGGACGATCAACAAGTTCCCAAGTCTCATTCTTCTGTAACGATTTCATTTCCTCATTCATAGCAACTTTCCATTTTGGATCAGATAAGGCTTCCTGCACACTGTTAGGAATAGAGACAGTAGATAATTGATTCACAAATGACATATTTGATTTTAACAGATGATGGTTAGACACATAATGACTCATGGGGTATTTGACTTTACTAGATAGCTCTGGTTCATATGTTGGTTTGGGAATCCCTCTAGTACTACGTGGTGGTAACTCTTTCCTAATTGGTTTAGACTCTAAATCAGGAACATTCTCAACAAATGATGGTTGTGACATACCAGGAATAAGAGACTTGGACTGAGAAGCTTCTACGGTCGGGTTTGATACCACCTCCACATTACCATCATCCACTTCATCTTCTTGTCGAACAATAGGTCTAGTTTGTGACTCATGGTCTCCCACATCTTGAACGTCATCTTGAACTGCATAGTCAAGAGTCTGAATTTCTTCTTGACAATACTCCCCCTGAAGTTCAGACTCAGAAGGAAAATACATCAACTCTTCGTGGAAAACAACATCCATCGTTACAAACGTTTGTTGAGTTGGAGGATGATAACATCGATACCCTTTTTGATGAACACCATACCCAACAAAAACACATTTCAATGCACGAGGGGACAACTTGTTGCGTTGATGTTTATGGAGGTGAACAAATGCAATACAGCCAAAAACATGAGGCTGTAAGTTCGGGACCATTGGAGTATTCACTGCTTTACCAAGAGCCTGAAAAGGTGTCTCAAACCGAAGAGAACTAGAGGGTACCCGATTGATTAGGTAGGTTGCAGAAGTAAGTGCTTCTCCCTAAAAAAGATAACGACATGTGAGCCTCTATTAATGAGGCATGAACGACCTCTAATAAGTGTCAATTTTTTCTCTCAGCAACCTCATTTTGTTGGGGTGTGTTGGGACAAGTAGTCTGATGAATGATACCATGTGTTGCTAAGTACTGTTGAAGATCTGAACTTTGATATTCTCCTCCATTGTCACTTCGAAGGACTTGAACCTCTGCATTATACTACGTACGAACTATTTTATGAAATCTCTAAAAGAGTAAATTAACCTCCCCTTTAGATTTCATTAGACATACCCAAGTCATTCTCGTACATTCATTAATAAAAGTAACATACCAACGAGATTCACCTAAAGTAGTACTGGCGATGGCCCCTAGACATCTGAATGTATAAGCATAAAAGAACTTGGACTTTTATTGATTGCTGTTGGAAATGGGACTCGATGGCCTTTTGATAGTTCACAAACATCATAGCGGAAGTTACTGATATCATTTTTTTCAAACAAACTTGGAAAAAGGTTCTTCAGATAGTCGAACGAAGCATGTCCGAGGCGCCGATGCCATAACCAAATGTCGGATTTTTGTTTATTCCTTTTAGAGTAATCTACAGTCAAAGCCTGTTGTAACACGGTAGAACCTTGTGACTCTAAATCCAAGTACTATGATTGCCCCCGTCTAATACCACAACAAATCGTCTGCTTTGTTTGAATACTTTTAAACTCACAAAATTCAGGCAAAAAAATCACCACACAAGATAAGCTTTTGGTTATTTTGGAGATTGACAACAAGTTATAATTTAGGGATGGGACAACTGAGACAGAATCTAAGTATAAAGAGTTTTTTAGAGTTAACAAACCTTCCCCAATGACCCGGTTAGATTCACCATTGACAGTAGAAACAAAGTTTTGTGAGGATGACTTAAGGTTAGACACATGCCTAAAATCAAATGTCATATGATCAGTAGCACCAGTATCAATTATCCATGCACTATTAGAAACAAATGTACACATATTTAAAGACTTACCATCATTTCCAACAATAGCTACAAATGATGAAGATTGTTGGACATTTGCTTTCTTTTCCACAACAACATCAACATCAGTAGAACTTTTCATTTTGTCGTTATTGACCATGTCGGGTTTAGTTGTCAATGAGTAACTTGCTTCCAAATTTGGAATCGGGTTTCGTAGAATTTCTCCACACATCCTCTCCTTTTTTTTTTTTTGACTTTGTTGACCTTGACCCCCTTTTTGAACTATTTGACCATTTTTTTACTATTTGACCTTTTTTTTTTAATATTACTTAAAAAATATATAAATAAGGAAAAATAAAAAAAAGGGAAATAAAATAAACACCTAATAGGTAAGAAAATCCATCCAAACGTGGAAGTTTTCTCCCATTTAAACTAGGAAATAAATAAAAAACAAATAAGGAAACAAAAAAAAGTTTAAAAAACAAACTCTCAACACAGACACGTCACGGTGGTGCAGCGAGAGCTAATTAGAGTCGCCAGAAACAAATCGGGGTTGACATCAACAGGTCAGCGATGGTAGCAGCAGTCGAAGATGGTGGTGACAATGGCTTGAGACAGCAACAAATCATGACAAGATGGCAGCAGATTGTTGAAGATGGTTGGCTTTGAATTTTTTTTTTTTTCGTTTGCTGGGTATTTTGGTTGTTAGTGGTGGCCAAAGTTGGTGGTTAGTGTAAACAACTGCTGTAAAATAGTGCAATGCATACATAATAACAATAGAAAATGGGCCCAAAACTATTCCTTTTATTATTATAAGTAATACGTCTTTTATACACAATGAGCATCATTGCAAAAAGCCATTTTTAAAAGACAAAAACAGGAGAAACAGTGTAGCTATTGCTCCTCGCTTGCCGACGCCCCTCCAACTGCTTTATCACCTAGATCCTGATCCACAAGGAAAATAACGAGGTGAGCACAAATAATGCTCAGTAAGTAAAACCCTTTATCTATTTATCCCCGTATGTATTTCTCTTAATTCTTTCCTCACACTGTCTGTTGTTTCCTACTAAACGTCATGGCCTCATCTACTGGAGGTACGGCCGGATGGCGTTCACACAGCACCCTCTCATTTCATGACTGTCAGGTGGAGTTCACACAGCACCAACCCGTTCTGTGAGCTACCGAGTGTGGATCACGAAGCATCTACCGGTTTTCGAACTATCGGGTGGAGACCACAAAGCACCTACGTTCTCATGACTTTCGGGTGACGATCACAAAGCACTAAAGTTCCTAATCACTGTCAGGTGATGATCACAAAGCATAACCACTATAAAGTCGAGTGATGATCACAAAGCATAACCCTTTCTAATAACTAACCGGGTGATGATCACAAAGATCCACCCGTTTCTACTACTATATGTGATGATCACAAAGCATCAACCCATTCTAATGGCTAGTCGGGTGATGATCACAAAGCATCAATCCGATTCTCAAACTGTGGGTGATGATCACAAAGCATCCACCCATTTCTACTACTCTTCATTCGCTCTACTCTAGCACTCTCATTCTCTCTACCCTTAGAGTAGTTGCATCCACAAAGTTCTCTACTCAAAAGCAAGTGCATACACAAAGTTTCCTACTCTTTCTTAGGTCACTTCTCAATGCCACATTAATGCCTAGGGTGGGTTCATCTCCACTAATGCACTTTGAAATGCCAACATGCAAGTTGCAAGAATTAAGGTTCACTATCATACTCAAACCTTATTAGGATTTCACAAACAACTCAAGTGCATAATAAAACTCTACTATAACAATGATTCTAAATCTTTCTCTAACCATCCAAAATGGGGAGAAACCCCCTCACATAGCCATAAATCCTGCCAAAGAAAGACACTTCCAAAGGATTCCTCAATATCCTTCAATTCCATCTCAAACTCATTTCCAACCCATAACTCATTTCTTATATTTGAAAGGTATAAACAATCACAAAGCACTAGAAATCTCCATTAAGACTCATAACAGGCATATAACATGTATATAGCATAAATATAAGTGTATCAAAACCCTAATCAAGAAAATTCTCAAATCTCACTTGGGTTGGGATTTACTTACCTTGTTATGGAGAGATTTCACTAGCTCTTCCTTTCACTTGGTTTGCTTGACTTTTTCTCTACTCTTAAACAAATGAACAAAAACCCTCAATATTCAATAACTCACAAAGCTTCACAACCAAAGCAAGAATCCTACCTTAGGATGCCTTAGGTTGATTTTTACCCAAATCACTCCAAAAGCCCTCAAAACTCCTTGATCAAAAGAAGAGAAATTGAGAGGAAGCAAGAGAGGGAAAGTGGCGATGCAGAGAGAATGAAGGGTTTGCAATGACTTAATTCCTTTTAATGAAATTTATACACAAGCATTCCCATTTTGCCCTTACTCTTCTTTTGGAATTCTATCTATATCCTTTGATTCATTACAAACACACCCCCATAACAACATATTCTCCATGAAAATTCCTTACATTTTACTCCCCACTTTTCCTGCTAATTATGGGTAGATTGGTCAAAATGCCCTTAGGGAAGAAAATATCAAAAACTTAACAAACATTTTGGTCGGCCTGTCACCACGGCGAAACTGTCCAGCAGCTTCCCGTGGCTTCAACAACCTCTTTGCCACGGCGAAGATTCTTCTTCGCCCCGGCGAAGCTTGGAACACTGAACTTCTTCTATTTTCAACCAATTTCAGGGCCAGTATTCAACACACCACTCAATAAAGGTCAACCAAACAATAATACTAATAAACCAACTCAAATAAGATCAAAAGAAGAAACAATAACTACATATCTCAAGTGGGGCGTTACAGTTAGGAAGTTGGTATGATTGGATTTTGGCTAGAAGAAAAAAAAAAAAAATTTCTGGGTATTTTTTATTTTTTTTGGTTGATTTGCGGCTGGATTTTATGGCTGGTGGTGTTTTTTTGGTTTCAAGTTGCAGCAAGATCTGATTGCAGTAGGGTAGTGGTGGTGTTTGGGTTGGATTTTGGTTGATTTGTGGCTGGATTTTATGGCTGGTGGTGTTTTATTGGTTTCACGTTGCAGCAAGGTTTGATGGCAGTGGGGTAGTGGTGGTGTTTAGGTTGGAGATTTGTGTATAGATGCTGGCTGATATGTGTTGGAGTTTTGTGTATTGGTAGATGATGATTAAGGTTTGTGAATTTGGCAGATTTGAAATGGTTAGGATGGTGTTTTCTGGTGACCGAAGTTTGGAGGATTGGTTGTTGGGTTGGATTGATTGTAGTCCTTTTCTCCTTCTTGGATTGATGATACTCGCCGGTATTTCTTCAACAGTTGCTCTACAATGAGCAAATTTTTTTTTTTTTTTTTTTTTTTTTTTTTTTTTTAAGAGATCAGAGAGTGGCTCTGATACTATCTTTAATTGAAGAATTGTATGTTTTCAATTCATTGATTTATCATTAAGGAGTTACATCCTTTATATAGGAAGTATACGATCTCCTAAATTCCCTAATTATGTCAATTGCGGATTCCACAATATTTTATCTGACATACTTAGGAGATTAAATAATCTTTAGAATATTCTAAAATCGTATATATGACATAACTAAAAGATTACATATTACACAATATTATGAAAATCTTAACAAAAGGCAATCCACAAGGCCTTGGTGAATTTGAATTTGAAAGGCATGCAAAACAAATGCGCCTTTGCAATCAATGAGAAAAATGAGACTAACGCTACAATCAGCATGTGAAGAGAGGTTAAAGCAATAACTATCACTATGACCGAATCCTTGTTGTCCTTTATCTCAGGGCCAAGGACTCCATCAAAGCTAAGCAGGTGGTCATTAGTTTCCAAGCTAATGCAACTATTGGAAATAACATAGAATAACATATATCCTAACATAATCTCAAGATCATAGTCACCATTGCAATCACATTTGTATATAAATGAACTACAATGAATTAACACAACATAAATAGCTCTTTTCCTTATCTCTGAAGCAACAAAGTTAATCTGGAAGAAAACCACGAAGTGTATTTCTGTTTTCCAAATTCTAGAGAGAGAGAGCGTATTTTTCTTTGCGTATATTTTTGAGAGTGACAATGAATAACTTCTTCTAAAAGGAAAAGTTTTCCTTTTATATGAGAGCGGTTCGTGAGAAACTGCCTTTGGCAGTTTCCACTTCTCACGTCCCTTCATCATGGGTGGAATTATTTTAAATGAGTTTAAAATGAAACTCCATGGGAACTTATCCAATATTGATTTTTCTAGTTACTCTACAAGATGACGAAGAGCCAAGGAATGTAAATGAGGCTCTCAATTGCCATTCTAAGGAAAAATGGATGAAAGCAATGGAAGAAGAATTGGAGTCTATGAAATCAAACCAAGTATGGGAATTGGTTGATTTACCTAAAGGACGCAAAGCCATTGGGAACAAGTGAGTTATCAAAATCAAACGTAAAGCTGATGGCAGCATTGAAAGATACAAAGCTCGCTTAGTCGCGAAGGGGTATACACAACAAGAAGGAATAGATTATGAAAAACCAAAAAGAATTGCATGTGAGGAAGATGAAGCAGACAAAATGAGCTCGAAAAGGTGGATGCTGCATTGTCTACCATCATTAGTCAAAAGACAGGCAAATCTGATAACATCTCTCATACTCTAAACCAGCTTAAAGAACTGGAATGCAGCATTCAAGAACTTGAAGAAGGACTTGAGTGCTTGTCTAGGCGATTGATCAGAATGCGAGTGTCCCTTCTCAACATCCTCAACAATTAGATTAAACAATTTTGATCCTATCATCGTTGTAAATGAAAGAAATATACTTGTATTATTCCAGTATTGATACTAAAGTATAGACACAAACAGATTTTTTCCTCATATTTCATCTTTCCTCTTAATTCTCCAAAGCATTTACTTTTACTGCTATGATTTTTGGTGGATAACGCTTCTTGATTTTTCTTTATCAATTAAAGAAATCAATATCTTAATTGATCAAACTCTGTTAAAGCTGTCAAGATTCCAATTGTCTCCAGGAGGATGACATTATTGAAGATTATCAAAAGATGAGATCCAATTCTTTCACATGTTTAAGTGATAAAATATGTGCTATCTTTCTGATATTAAGGACAGCATCTGAAATATTTGATTAGATAAATTGATCAAAACTTTGGTGCACGTAATTATACTTTCCTGCACATGTATCAAGATCATTTAAAAGCCTTAAGAAGCGGATCGAGGTCTTTTTTATGTCACCATTTGCATAAACTCATGAAATTATAGACCAAACAATATGTTAATCAATTGCGTATGGATAGAAAAGATAAAATTAAAAAAATCCCTGAATGATTGCGCACGGAGATGGCCTCCAAGAGAGGAGCAGGTCCTGCTAGATATTTAGACGCTTCATCTTTGTATATTTTGCACACTAATTAATGACTTTCATATGATGAATTACAGATGCTGCCAATAGTACACCCGTGTTCTACAAATTATAATAGTTCAAACAGGTTATATTTAACTGATGATTGATGGGTTCTCTCCGTTTGCAGTCATCCAGAGCCATAATGCTGACTTTGAAGATGTCTTTGCATCATTTATTAACAGTTATGGATGGTTAGTAAGTCCTTCCCAATGGCTTGTCCAGAGTGTAAATAGTTGTAGTTCCTGATGATCACATATGAGCATATATTTTTGTCCAGAGAAGAATTTAACTTGAGGGAAAATGTAATGTATACTATAACTATTTATTTACATATTAGCTAGCTTTAATCAATTAATAGAGATTGTCTAGAGACATAAATAGTAAGAAATTATTTCACCTATACAAACTTAAATTGATATGATAAATGATAACCCAACACTAATATTTAATAAAAAGAATCTTATTAGCGACCGTTAAAGAACTGTTAGTGAGTCATTAGTAGTGATTAGAAACCCGATCCGTGCAGTGACTCGACAGGCCATCGGGTCCTGGTTCGAGCGATTTAATTTGTTTGACAGGCAGGCCAAACAGGTGTCCAAATGTTTGAAATCCAACAAAAATACCCTAAACATTATATGTAAGTCCTTATAGGTTTGAAATCCCTAAACACCATCGTTCGTGTCAGAAAATACGACCTATTTCTGGTGACGACAATCCTCCCCATCACCCCGAAAACACTCCCCTCAGCCTCCTAACCAAAACCCATCTGACCCTTCCCTTGTTAGCCTCCCCACTCGTCGGCAACAACGGGCTTTTTCCAGTGACTTTTTTTTTTTTTTTTTTTTTTTTTTTTTTTTTGTGATTTTTGATCGATTCAATCACCGAAAATCACCTTCGTCGCCACCATTCCACTCACCGACCATTTCTTTTCAAAAACCCTAACATTCCATCCTTCAATTATTCACGGATTGATGTCCTAATTTTTAGGGTTTTGAATGAATAGAAAAATTTGTAACCCACCCTAGTGAAGGCCCCAAGTCCGGTTGAATCGGCCGGGCTGGGCTGGATTCCTAATTACTGGTCATTAGAACTTACACTATTCTGACTTCATAATTATTTATTAAATAACTCATCTGTTATTTGTGTTATATCATAGGAAATTGGTACGAGCTAATTGAGAACTTGATAAATTGATTCAAATGCCCTTTCAACAGAAAGACAACTAGCATATATTTATTTACTCAGTGCATGACATTAAACTCTTCCATGTGAAGATTTCGAATCCACAACAAAAAAATTCATTAAGAAACCATTTGAGAAATTTTATTATAAATCAAAATGATGCTGGTACTGATTGGATTTGAAGTGGATGAGATTCCTTTTGTCTCTATTGCTTCATAGTATCAAAGTGGCACGGGTGCTAACTTGAACGTCATCACCAAAAGTATCTTCAAACTCTTATTCCTCGTCCTCTTCCATTGGGGCCTCGATTTGCTTAAGCCGCCGTTGAAGATTTTGAACTTGCCTCCTTAGATCGTCCATCCCTTTATCTCAACCTTCTTGCCGTGACCTTGGAGACCTCGACCGCGATACTATTCAGCCATCGATAACAAGCCTGTGCTTTGATACTAAATGATGCTAAAATAGCAACAGAGATGATTGAAACCCAAAAACAAAAAGTGATACGATAAACCACCGCTGAATTGTATCAAAATTCAGATACTGGATTAATTGAAATAATCCCAAAAGGTTCTCTATATTTTATTCAAACTATTGCCTTAAAGGCTACAAAGACCTTTATTTATACTAGAATTGAACTTAACTAGTTAAGAAAGCAATCAACCTAATAATTAAAACAAATCTTATTTTAATATGGAAAACTTTTAAAATAAGAAATCTAATTTAATTAGAATTACTAAAATAAATAAGAATATAGGAATAAGAAAGTCTAAATACGTATAAGGGAATAATATAATTTTTTTTTTCTTAAAGAGTTTTAATAATATATTTTCTGTATCATTTTCTATTCCAAATTTATTTATTTTTTTGTCATCCATAAATTATTCTTTTCGTCAATAGATAAGTTAAAAATTGAAATAAGGATCAAATCAAGTAACCTAGTGAAAATAAAATTAACATCCATTGAACCCATATTCCAATCCAACACAAATAATATTATTTAGAAAATAAAAATAAATAAATAATTGGATTTTTTGTACCTTCCCTATACTCACGAAACTGTTGTCCCACAAGAAGGTACTAAATACAATGTCAATGCCCCTCAACTCACGACTATCACTTTCGTACCAGAAGAACCGTCTTCAGCAGGATGCATGTAAGTTTGTTGTTGCAACTCTTCAAAACCAGGAATGGACTTAAAGAACATACAAATACTTTTCTCATTATAGTTGGTATATCAACCATGGTAGAAAAAGAAATTGTATACTGCTTAATCCTAAGGCTTCGGACTGAATCTTGAAGAACGCATATATATGTCTATCTTAGTCTCAGAGATTAGATTCATCACACAAACTGATCCTTTCATCTCCAACCAGAAGTAGTTCCCCCTAGCTCCCAAAAGATGTGTTGAAGTAAAGGTTTGAAATGGCACCGCATTGGAGAGTTAGTGGAATGTTGTTGTTTTTGGCTTAGCTGAGTTGGATCTTGACCGTTGATCCAACATCAATCTAACGGTTGAAATCTTACCTACAAGTCAACGGCATAAAAGGAGACTAAAATCATAATTCACCCAATTCCTCTTTCGAAGCTTTCTCTTATTGTTTCAGCTGCTCTCTGTTAGGTTTTGCCAAATTTTCAAACACTTTATTGTCTAGCGGCTTTCAACAATCAATGGTAGACAACTCATTGTTTATCAAAAGAGGTGGTAACTTCTTTATTGCTTTATTGGTTTATATAGATGACATTGTCTTAGTCTCAAATGACTCTCATCGAATTCAAGACTTCACTACATATTTGAATGCACAGTTCAAATTAAAGGACTTAGGTCCTTTTCGGTTTGGAAATTTCTAGAGCCAAAAAGGGGATTACTTTGTGTCAACGTAAATATGCTTTGGAATTGTTAAAGGATTCCTATGGATACACATATTAAATTGTCAAGATTGATGGTGAATTACTTACAGATGCAATGCAGTATCGAAGATTAATTAGACGATTGTTGTATCTAACTATCACAAGACCTGATTTGTCATATGCAGTTCAAACTCTTGGTAAATTTCTTTTTGAGCCTAGAAAACCACATTGGAATGCTGTTATAAGAGTTCTTCAGTACATCAAACTTGCTCTAGCACAAGGGCTATTTTATTCTTGTCAATCACAAATGCATCTGAAAGGGTTTTCTGATTCAGATTGGGCAGGTTGTACTGACACAAGTGATCAATCGCAGGGACATGTATTTTTCTTGGGAATTCTCTTATTTCATGGAAATCGAAAAAGCAAAATACTGTCTCTAGATCTTCCGCTAAAGCAGAATATAGAGCAATGAGTTCTACTGCATCTGAATTAGTATGGTTGCTGCAACTACTTAGGGATTTATCAATTGAGCATTCTTGTTGATGTTTATGTAATGGAGTTTAACAAAGAGAAGAAAGAGAGCTGAACTGAATGAAGAGAGTTACGTTTTCTGCATTTCAAAATGTGTTTTCATTACAGCTAATGAAGCAAAGTTTTACATTGACTTATACCTACTTTGCAGACATATAATAACTTAAATTAATCTAAAGCCACATACTTATATCAACTAACAGCTACTGCATCAGAACATCCCTTACAATTTGGAATGCGTATCACACTTTTACAAAATGAGCTAAACATACAGTATATCAAATAGACCCCTGGTAGACTTCAGTTCAGGTTTTGCCGCCAACACACATTCAAAAACTTTAACTAAATTGCTGTATTTTCGGCCATGCATCAACGTTCAACACTCCTCCTTGATGGTTGGCTGGAAACACCAAGTCTGAATCTGAATTCTTCAAACTTAGCTTTGGAGACAACTTTGGTCATAATGTCAACCACTTGCAATTCACTCCTGCAATGCACCAGTTTCAATTCACCATTTTACTCAGCCTTTCTCACTGTATGGAACTTTATTTTTATATGCTTTGTGTGTCCATGTTGCATAGGATTCTTGGCCATAGCTACTGCAGATTGATTGTCACACATGATGGCAGTAGCTTTGTTCTATTTCAGCTTCAAATCATCAAGGACTTTTCTCAACCAAATGGCTTGATTCACAGCTGCAACAGCTGATATATACTCTACTTCAGCTGTGGATTGGGCCATGGTTTCCTGCTTCTTGGAAAGCCAGCAGATAGCACCATGATTCAGGAAAAATGTAAATCCTGAAGTGCTCCTTATATCATCTATCGAACCAGCCCAATCGCTATTCGAATAACCAACTAAGCTGAAGTCTTCTGATCTCTTGAACCACACCCCATAATCAGTGCTTTCTTTTACATAGCTCAGCACCCTTTTTGCTGTTTTGAAGTGTGTTTTAGTTGGTTTACTTATAAACCTGGACAGCAAACTGGTTGCATACATCAAATCCGGCCTAGTTGCTGTCAAATACAGTAGACACCCTATTAAACTCCTGTACAATCCTTCATCAACCTTCTCACCATCCTCATCCTTTGACAGCTTTAAGTTTGGAACCAAAGGTAGATTTACTGGTTTGCGGTTTTCCATGCAGAACTTTTTCAAAACTTCACTTGCATACCTTTTTTGATTCACAAAGATCCCATCCACTTGTTGATCAATCTCCATTCAGTCAGTCTTTTCAAACTCACTTTGCATGGATTTCTTGAATTCATCCACTTGAGTTTGATTGCTCCCAATTACTAAAAGATCATCCACATACAATGAAATGATCATCAAGTCATCTTTAGCTTCTCTAATGTATAGAGTGTGTTCATTTGGACTCCTAACAAAATCCAAGTTTAGTAGGTGGTCATTAATCCTGCTGTACCAGGCCCTTGGAGCCTGTTTTAGGCCATACAAGGCCTTCCTCAGCAAATACACCTTTCCCTCTTATCCTTGGATCACATACCCTTCAAGTTGTTCAATGTAGATTTCCTCATTCAACCAGCCATTCAAGAAGGCAGATTTTACATCCATTTGGTACACTTTCCAAGAGAATTGAGCAGCCACTGCAAGTAGCAACCTAATGGTGTCATGTAATATCCCACTTGAGGTACGTATTTAAGATTTGTTGTATTAGTTAAAAGTTTATTGTTTCAACTTTAATTGAGTTTGTATGTTGAGTTGATTGAATTGTTGCCTTGAAATTGGTTGAGTTTTGGTGAAGTTGGAAATCCAATCTTCGCCGGGGCGAAGGAGAAGCTTCGCCGCAGCAAGGGAGGAGAGTGGACCCACGGGTAGGTTCTGCCCTGTTTCGCCGAGGCGACGTAAAGTTTTTCGCCGCGGCGACGAGCCTAAGACAAAGTTTCTTGAGTTTTCTAGAGAATTCTTCTTTTGGGGCACAATGACCATTCTACCCCTAATTAGTAGGAAAAGTGGGGAGTAAAATGAAAGGAAATTTAGTAGAGATTGTGTTTGGATGGGGGTGTATTTGTAAAGAATCAAAGGATATAGATGGAATTTCCAAGGAAGAGCAAGGGCAAAATGGGAAATGATGCTTATAATATGAACTAAAAAGGGTTAAGTGTAGAGAAACCCTTTATTTCTTCATTCCACCGCCTCTTCCATTTGCCCACTTTCTCTCAATTTCTCCATCCAATCTTCCAAGATTTCTAAGGGATTTAAGAGGGGTTTTGAGTAGAGATTTCATCTAAAGCATCCTAAGGTAAGGATTCATGCTTTAGATGTGAGTTTTCTTATAATTGTAGTGAAGTCTTATTTGGTTGTTGCTGTCCTTGTGGTTGTTTTGAGTTGTAGAGAAGAGACAAGTCCACAAAGGGAAGAAAAAGTGCTAAAGAAGTCATCTTTGCACAAGGTAAGTAAATCCTACCAACTTGAGTTTTGTATAAGTTTTTGTGTAGAGATGTATGCATAATCAGTATATAGTATGATCAATGAGAAATTGAGTTGAGATGAGTAACTATTTTGTAGTTGTTGGATAGATTCCATGTATGAGAAGTGTTTTATTGTGTATTGAGAAATGAAACTTGAGATGAAGTTTGAGAGATGTGGTGTAAACCTTTTTGGAAGTGCTTTTCTTGATAGGGAATTATGGTTGTTAGAGGGAGTTTTCCCCCATTTTGGATGGCTAGAGAATGAAGTATAGTAGTAATTTTAGTATAGTCTTTATATGCACATGAGTTGTTTGATGAAATGCCTAAGTGAAATCTGTCCTGTCACTGCCGTAACTTTCTAAGTAATTTTTGGGCATCTTACGGTTTGAACTAGGCTAAGACCAAAACATCAAAGATGTAGCCCTGTTTCTAAGCTTTAAAATGAGACCAAAACCGTGGTAATCAGAGGTGTATAAAAAAATTTATGGTCTTTTTAGTGTGACCTGTGCAGAATGACGGTTTTGAGGAAATCTTGTAGTTGGCATTTCATTAGTGCATTAGGGAGCATGAGCTAGCTCTACACCTTTGTTTATACACTTGAGAAGTAGCTTGAGATTTAGTAGAGAATTTGAGTATAAGCTACTTTAAGGGTTAAGAGAAAGAGAATAGAGTAGGTTGTGCGATGGGGAACCCGTGAGTAATGGGTAGAGTATTCCCGCATGTACGCCGCATTGAGAGAGCGGCATGAGTATTAGATAGAGAAGTGTTGTAGCCCGTGAGAGTGCATGCGGATGAGGGCTATACCCGAGTACCTGAGAGAGAGATTATACACTCACATGGCCAAGGGTTCCGAATCCATGCATAACCGAGTCCGATCGGCTAGAATGAGCAGAGGTCACGTAGAGTGGGAGCGAGACCCGGCCGTGCCCCCGGTAAGATGGGGCCGCGAATTACTAAAGAGAGTTACTAGAAAAGAGTTTTAAGAGAAAGAGAAAAAGAAAGAGAGAGAGAGAAGTACCAAAGAGAAATTGAATGAGAAGTTGTAAGGAAAGAATTAGAGAGAGAGTTACGGGGATAGATGAGTAGAGGATTTACTTACTGAGCATCATTTTAGTGCTCACTCGTTGTTTTTCCTATGTTTTGCAGGACCTAGGTGAGGACATTGTTGGATGGATGTCGGCGTTCGAGAAGAAGCGGTTACACTGTCCCTTATGTTTTTGATGACTTTTTTATATGTTATACATTTGGTGTAAAAATGTATATGTTTGTAAAGAATATATATATATTTAATAAAAAGAAAATTTTGGGCCCAATTTCTTTATGTTATTTTTATGTATTTCATTATAAGCTTTTGAGTAGTAGTGGCTATTACATGTCATGTCGTGCAAGAGGAGTAAATGTCTCCAGGAAATCCACTCCATATTGCTGAGCAAATCCCTTAACTACAAGCCTGCCTTATGCTTCAGAATTGACCCATCCAGATTCAGCTTTTTTCTGAAAATCCATTTCATCTGAATATCCTTTCTGTTTTCTGGTCTGTCCACCAGCTTCCAGGTTTGGTTTTTTTCAATCATGGTAAGCTCCTCCTTCGTCGAAATCCTATAGGACTTTGATTGTGCAGCCTCTAAATAACTTGTAGGTTCCATTTGTGCTAAGTTGCACCTGTCATACACATCAGCTAGTGTTCTGGTTCCCCTAATAGCAGCTTCTTCTTCTGATTCCTCCCCTGAATCTTCTTCAATTTGATCAGGTTGAACCTCACTCAGTTGAGGTTGTGTACCCTTTTCCCAGTTCCAGACTCCTCTCTCATCAACCTCGACATCCCGGGACACCACCATTTTCCTAGAGTCAGGAATATAAATCTTGTAGGCCTTGGATTGGCTGCTGTAGCCAATAAATATTCCAGTCACAACCTTATCCTCCAGCTTAGTCCTCTTTGTAGATGGCACTAGGACGTAGCAAAGGCTTCCAACAATCTTCAGTTCATCCATTGCTGGTCTGACTCCAGTCCAAGCTTCACAAGGTGTTTGGTTTTTTAAGGCTTTGGTGGGAATTCTGTTGAGTAGGTAGACACTTGTGTTTGCTGCTTCTGCCCAAAATGGTTTGGGGAGTTTTTTCTCAGCCATTAAGCATCTTGCCATTTCCATGACTGTCCTGTTTCTCCTCTCACAAACTCCATTCTGTTGTGGGGTGTATGGGCTGCTGAATTCATGTCTTATTCCAGCTTTAGTGTAGATTTTTTTAAACTCTTGAGAAGTGTATTCAGTACCATTATCACTTCTTAAGGTTTTGATGGATTTTTCTGTCAAATTTTCTACTTCTAGTTTGAATTTTCTGAATGTTCCAGCCACCTCATTTTTCTGTCTTAGGAAGTAAATCCACCCCATCCTAGACCAATCATCTATGAACAATACAAAGTACTTGCTCTGATTGAGTGATAAGGTTTGCATGGGGCCACATACATCTGAGTGAACAAGCTAGAGTTTTTCAGAGGCTTTCCAAGCTTGGTTCACTGGGAATGGTTTCCTACTCATCTTACCTAGTTGACACACTTTGCACACACCTCTTGGCTGCTCAACAATAGGCAGATTCTGGACTAGATTTTTAGACTGCATTTCACTCAAATTTCTATAGTGTACATGGCCTAATCTCTTGTGCCACATCTCAGTTTCATCCTCTCTAACATTGCATGCTGTGTGTGGTGTAACTTTCCACATTATTGGAAAGCTTTCCCTACCATTTTCACTCTCAAAATCTCATTACCCTCACTGTCTTGAATAATGCAGGATTGTTTTTGAAAATGCAGTGCATGATTCCTTTCCAACATTTGTCCCACACTCAAAAGACTTTGACTTATATTAAGTGCATAAAGTACATTTAAGATTAGCTTTGTACCTTTTGGAGTTTGGATTGCAACATCTCCCTTGCCTCTTGCTTCCACACACTCTCCATTCCCAACTTTAATCTTTGATCGATGAGAGTGATCTATATTCACAAAGCAGCTCAAGTCTGGTGTCATGCGATGTGTGCACCCACTGTCAATTAACCATGTATCATCACAGGTTTGGACCAGATTTGATGAGGCCACAAACAGCTGTTTTGTCTCCTACACTGGCTGTTGTTCATCAGTTGTTTGAGCTTGCTGTTGGGACTGCTCTCCCTTGTTTTTGCACACTCTTTCAACATGGCCAAACTGCTTGCAGGCCCTACATTGTATGCCAGGTCTGAACTAGCATTTGTGCTCTGCATGTCCCTTTCTTTTGCAATGAGAATAGGCCGAAAAACTCTTCATCCCACTAGTTTTGTTCCATTGGTTATTAGCCCTTTCTTTTCCTCTTTTTTCTCTAGCAAACTTCCTGCAATTCCCTTGTCCAGTCTTGCCCTTATAAGTTACTAACATTGCCCCTTCATTTGCATCTTCTAACCTTAGGAGCCTTCTTTGCTCTTGCGCCTGCAGAGCATGGAACAACTCAGTCAATGTGATCTGAGTCAGGTCCTTTGAGTCCTCCAACGATGAGATCTTGGCTTCAAACCTTTCTGGCAAGCTTACCACTACCTTATCCACTATTCTGCTGTCCAACATTTCCACCTCAAGTAATCTGATCTTGTTGACAACATTCATCAACCTGTCAACATATTCTTTTACTTTCTCAGCCTCTTGCATCCTTAAAGTTTCGAACTCCCTTCTCAAATTCAAAACCTGCATATTTCTTATAGTGTCACTTCCCATGAACTCTTCCCTCAACTTGTCCCATGATTCCTTGGCTGTTTTGCATGCCATAATCCTTGTGAAAACAAGGTCTGTGATAGCTGAGTGAATGTGAGACAAGGCTCTTGGAGCCTTTGATGTTCCTCTTCATGCATTTGAATTTGGTTGAGAGTGGGATTTGGTCCCAGCTGAGGGGGTTGTCTCTCTTCCTCTAAATACTGCCAGAGTCCTTGGCCCCTTAGGTAAGCCTTCATTTTGACTGACCAAATATGGTAGTGTTCACTGTGGAACACAGGAGGCAGAAGAGAAGCTGTTGGAGCAGTCCTTTTTTCAAGAAAAACCAGGTCTGATGCAATGCAGTTTCACGGAGAGCTGGATTAGTTGTTTTGGAGAAGAAATGTTCAGTTTTTTTGGTTCGAATCAACGAAGCTCTGATACTATGTTGATGTTTATGTACTGGAGTTTAACAAAGAAAAGAAAGAGAGCTGAACTGAATGAAGAGAGTTACGTTTTCTGCATTTCAAAATGTGTTTTCATTACAACTAATAAAGCAAAGTTTTACACTGACTTATACCTACTTTGCAGACATATAATAACTTAAATTAATCTAAAGCCACATACTTATATCAACTAACAACTACTGCATCAGAACATCCCTTACAATCTGGAATGCGTATCACACTTTTACAAAATGAGCTAAACATGCAGTATATCAAATAAACCCCTGGCAGAAATTCAGTTCAGGTTTTGCCCCTAACACACATTCAAAAACTTTAACTAAACTGTTGCATTTCCAGCCATGCATCAATGCTCAACAATTCTCAACCAGCACTCTTATTTTGTGATAATCAAGCTGCCCTTCATATCGCAGCAAATCCGGTTTATCATGAACGTACAAAACACATTGAGGTAGACTATCATTTCGTTCGGGAGCTGATACAAAATGGATCCGGTTTATCACGAACATACAAAACACATTGGGGTAGACTGTCATTTCATTCGGGAGCTGAAACAAAATGGTTCAATCAAAATACTTCATGTTTGGACAAAGAATCAGTTGGCTGACATCTGCACAAAAACACTTGGTTATCTACCCTTTTCCTCTTTACTATCCAAGATGGGTGTTTTTGACATACACACACCATCTTGAGGGGGCATATTGAACCGTGTTTGATTTCAAATGACAAGAAGATCCCAAGATATTTGCACCAGAACTTTGATTTGCTGCAGATCATATCAGTAAGATTTTCTTGTTTTTATCCTTTTATGTTTTGTTCCTATCTTAGCACGATTCTCGTGATTCTTGCTTTGATAGTTGTATAAATATACTGCTGTGCATGCCATAGTTCATATAGAATAATGAAGCATTTCTTTTATTCTTCATTTCCTGAAAAGCACAATGCCAGCAAATAAATGTGAAAATCTCTTGAGCAGAAAATGAGCTTCAAGGAGTTCAATCGAACCTTTATGTTGTTCTTGATTCTTGATATCCCCTTTCGTGTTGATTTTAACTAAACTTGGACTAGGATCCTTGCTTGAAAGCAAAGAATCTCTAAATCGCTCGATGCTTGAAGACCAAAGAACCCATGTTCTCTCTCCATATTTTTGTGACTCCAGTAATAAACATTGGAATGGCAAGAAATGTAAGGGCATTGTTGCTCCAAGACAGAACAAAGACATAAATTGCTACTCCAATTTGAACAAGAAGACCAAGAAAGTGTCTTAACCATAGTTCATTGTCTTCTAAAGAGTAAGCTGTTATGGTATCTGGGCCACCAAGATGCAAGAGCCCAAAATGCCTGGAGTTCCTTGATTGAATTTGGAAAATTATCTCCAAAATGTAAATGGCTTGCGGCAAGGTTCCCCAAGACAACAATTGCGACCCAATCTGCACCTAAATATGCTGTCCAAACAATAACCTTTATCCAGTTTCCACGTATATATTTTCTTTGTGAACCAAATAAAATGAGGATGATTTGAATCAAAAGGCTCAGTGAAACCAATACTCGAATTTCCCATGTATTCCAAAGATTTTCTGGTTTATTTTTATAAAACTCCTTGAGCATCTTCATTCTTCTATATTTCCCTCAGAGATCAAACTGCAAGTAAGTAAAAAAGTTTATGTATAACATTTGATATTATATGAATATATAATGAACATTTCCACAACTTAATGCACGCTAGATATAGTTAATGAATTTTGAATGTGTTTTTATTGAATATTCTTATCTAACTGTGAAAGATTAGTATTGTGTTCATAAAATATGAAGAGAATATTGAGTTTAAGGTTATGTAAATGTATTTTATTGGCATAAAAAAAATAATTTACTTACCTGGAGCAGAAAATGGAGTAATAGACGAACTAGTCAGCTAACTACAATTCAATTTAAGTGAGAAGGTGTACACTCGAAAGTTGTAAAGATTTAAATTTTTAACATAATGTTAAATATAGGAGCGGAAATTGAAAATAATAAGAGAAAGTTGGTGTGGCTTTCTAAAAATAAATTTTATTGATAATAATATATAAAACAATTGGCTAGCAGAAACCCTTGTTATATAGGAAAGTATTTCATGATAGCAGTTACATTCCTTGGCCCGAAAAAAAAAAAAAAAAAAAAAAAAAAAAAAAAAAAAAAAAAAAAAAAAATATAGATAGATATATATATATATATATATATATATTCCTTATGTCAAAGGGAAGTAACTACTACCATGAAATACTTTCCTGATTATAATTGGTTTTCCTTATGATATCCAACCTTAGTAATTAGTATAACAAGGGTTTCCCCTCCCAATTGTTTTATATTATTATTATCAATAAAATTTTATTTTTAAGAAAGCCACACCAGATACTTTCTCTTATTATTTTCCCATTAGATAAAACAAATAACATATGATAAAGAAAATAAAATGAATCCTTTTAACATTAGATAACCCAAAAAAATCCTAATTTCCTAAAGGCAAATATAGAGAAAAGTAAAAACATTATTCCTAAGGTGATAAGAGATTTGCTCTACATCAAAACCCTAATTTACTGACCTTGTATAAGATGAGTCTTATTTTTTTTATAGGATAATACTATACTTATAATTCAATCTCACAAACTCTCTCTCACAACCCCTAAGTGACAACAACCAGTTTTTTGCTGATAAATTTCCCCAAATTCAAAATTTATCAACAAAAAACTAGGAGCTTTCACTTAGAGATTGTGAAAGAGAGTTTGTGAGATTGGGCTATGAGTCAATCTTTATTGTTATTTACAATCTAAAACTTCATTAGTTTGTTTTTGGGGTTAACTACTGGATTGAGTAATTCAATTTGTTTGAGCTTCAAGCCTTTGAAAATCACTTAGCTCGGCATCAATTTGTTTTTCCTGATCTTTCAGTACTAGCTGCATCTCAATTCTCTCCTTCTGGATATACTTGAAGAAATTCAAATTCAGTTTTTCCCTCAACACCCTTATCTTTATCACAACAATCCATTAACTCTCAAATTCCACCAAGAAATGGTCAAGGTCGAGGTCGTTCTGGTAGCGGATACAACGTTTTAGTTACAAACATTAGAGTTTTAACAAAGCTTTGTAAAGATCAAAGACAAGGTTTTGTGTTTATTTTTCGAAGTTACTGAAGCAAAAGTGAATTGATCCTACGGTTCAGAATAGCTCTAATTATGTTTCTTTGTAATCAATTGAATTGAACTTAGATTAGCTTTTACTATAAAAACACTCTGTAATTCAATTTTTCTTTAATGGAGGAGAAGATACAAATTTCTTAGCTCATTTTTCCTGTCTGAAGTTTCAAGGGTTCATGGCTTAATTTTAGAGAATTATCGAAGAAGTTCCTTGGCTGGTGGCAAGGTTGCCCAAAGCAACAGTTGCCACTCAATCTGCTGCTAAATCCTTATCCAAGTGCTTGGTATATATTTTCTTGGTGAACCAAATAAAATGAGGATGATTTTCAATGAAAGGCAAATATACTATATCCCAAGCTTTCCAAGGATTTTTTACTATGTCTTCAAAAGACTCCTTGACTTGTCAATAGGGTGAATTTGCTGCCCGTGTAAAGGGGTTGGACGTACAGTGCCCAAGGATGTTGTCCCGTTCCTTGTGGCTGCTGTATTCTTTTGATCTTTTGGTTAGACTCGACCCTGGGGCCTGGTCAGGAGTCGATTCGTCAGGATGTCCTTGTATTATGATATATTCTTTATTCGTTATAAAATTACTATTTACCGAAAAAAAAAAAAAAAAAAAATCTTTGGCTATCTATTATGCTTTTCTTGGAGGTCAAACTGTAAGCAATTCGAAAAGTGTCTATATAAAAGAGATAATGTTTTTACTAATTAAGCACGTACAGTTGACAGTGAAAATAAAGAAAGAACGTATTATATAACCATGATCAGTTTCAATGATATAAAAATAAATAAATTAAATTAGGATTGAAGTTTGTTACGGCTACAGAATTAAAAGTTTGCAAGTTCAAATAGAATATGTACATAGATCTCAATTCTCTACTGGGAAAAATTAATGTTGTCGAAAAGATAAAAATTTGTAAACTTCTTTCAATTCTTTACATATTCATCCTTTAAATAATTTATATAAATTTAATAATTTAAATGATGTGACACCCATTTCAAACATCACAAAAATCTCAATTGCCACAATATTTTTTGATATGGTAGTCAATACAGCAAGTTTTATTCACATTATCTTTATAATAAAAAATAAAAAATCTTTAATTTTGTTTACACTAGAGATGACCAAATGCAATATATATAAATATATATATACAAATGTAGAAATACATATGTATTATAATATAATTCAATAGTTCACTTACTTGGAAGAAGAAAGGGCAGCCAAAGAACTTGACGTTGCGGTCTTCGTCCAAACCAGTAAGTGAATTACAATTCAATTGTTCTGTATATGATCTACGTTTGTGGCCATCTTATTTATATTGAAAAGAAAGAGAGAAATTAAAGCTACAAGAGAAGTTAGCAAAAAGTGTAGTATGAATTATTCTCAAGCAAAGAATATTGAACTAGATAGAAATAGAATAAGTTATTCTCGAGTAATTAAAGAGTAACTAGTTGAGGAAGGAATGAAGATTAATAAAGAATTTCATTATTTAATCCCAAAATAAATAAATTATATGTTATAGTGTAATAAAACTTATTGTTCATACATTTTTGAATACAAATTATTCATAAATTAAGATTAATTATTAAGGATTATCTTATTAAGCAAAGATTAATGAGGAAAAAAAATGAAAGTGTCAAATATGATAGACAATGATAAAGAGTAATGCTATACAAATTGAGTATACAAATTACGGATGAGCAAGCCCGAATACCCGGCTTAATCCCATCGAACCGAAACTAGTACCAATCGATTCCTGGGATTTGAAACTGGAACTGGCCAATTCCTAGGATTTGGAATTGAAACCAGAACCGAAATCGGCCGATTTGTAGGATTTGGAATTGAAACTGAAACCTTCCGGTTTCGATTCCTAAATGCCTACTATGTTTCATAGGTTTCAGTTTTGGTTCTGGGTATCTAGGAAACTTACAATACACCCCTACAATTCACAAAAATGACAAATATACTTTGTAAAAATTACAAATACACACCCAACTCTCAATCTCGTCCTGGTGCTTTTTGCCATCGTTTGTAAATTGAAAACCCTAAATTGAAAATGAAAACCCTGAATTCAAAGTTACAAACAAACCTTTGCGAATGATGGAGAATGGCTCGATCGGCAAAAGGATTTGTGAATGATGGAGAATGGCCAAATCGGCAAAGGATTTCTGAAGCTCCAGCACTCTCACCCACTCTTCGCTTCCGATCCTAGCATCAAGAACAAACATAAGTTAATCTTTTTCCTTGATTGAAGAAGAAAGTGAGTAGATCTACTGTTTAGCTTCCATGCATGAAATACCCGAACTTGGATTACTGATTTTTCTCCTCCCCCATACTATTTCACTCCATTTTCTCCATTCTCCTCTCACTCTACCTCTCGACTGAATACACCCTCTCTCCTCTTCCCCTTTTTTTCTTCTGTTCTCCCTTCTATCTTCTTTCTGTTTTCTTTCTTTCTTTCCCTCCATTCTTCTTCTCTCTTGGCTTCTTCTTCTTCTCCTTTATTTGAATGAATTTTGCCTCTTTTTATACTTTTAATCATTTTGGAATTATGTTTTTGCCCCTAAATTACACATAATCCCATTAAATTCCTGCCACATCAGCTTTTCCTTGCAAAAACCTCCAGATTTTTGCCCCTTCATTACAGGCAAACTGTAATAACTCTCTCTAGCTAGTATACTTTGGGAAAATATATTATGAAATCACTAAATATGTTATAGAAAACATATATGTACATAAGTATAAGATAGTGGGCTCAAAAATAGCATTACTTTTATATACAAATCTCTACATCAAGTACCATAGTCACAAAAATAAACTCAAAATACAGTCAGGCAGTGTTGCCTTTCTCCTCCGCTACTTGACATCCGATTCGACCGCATCTCATCTACTACCTGCAAAAATAGTGAAATCAACGGGGTGAGCACTAATTACTCAATAAGTAAACCCAGAATACTTCTATTCTGTCTCCGTTACTCAGATCCTGGATTTTCTTTCTTTACACCAAACTTCTCAATTCTTCTCAGCCCTTTATAAGATTCTAGTTTCTTACTTACCGATATGTAAGCACAAATAGGGAAACTAACTCGGGATAGTAGAAACGGCATGATGCATATGCACAAATGCATAAACTTTTTCTATACATTGCATTTTCTTTTCTGTTTTTCTGTTTTCTTTCTTTTTTCTACGTTTCTTTCTTTTTCTATTTCTCTTCTTCTTTTCTGTTTCTCTTCTTTCTTTTATGTTTCTCTTCTTTCTTTTATATTTTTCTTGCTTTTCTATTCTTTTTCTTTTCTTTTCTTTTCTATTCTTTTCCTTTCTATTCTTTCTTTTCTATTCTTTCTTTTCTTTTCTTTCTTTTCTTTTCTATTCTTGTTTGCCGATCAGACTCGGTTGAGGCATAGATTCGGAACCCTGGCCGTGTGAGTGGGTACAGTCCTCATCTACATGCACTTCTAACGGACTGTACAATTTCTTCTTTCTTATTCTGAGGCCGCTCACTAAAGGCGGCGTGCATGTAGGTATGCTCTGTTAGGTACAATCCTTATCCACATGCACTTCTAACGGATTGTACAAATTCTTTTTTCTTATTCTGAGGCCGCTCAATAAAGGCGGCGTGCATGAGGGCTATGCTTCTTCTCAGTCACTCACGAGTTCCCCATTGCAACAACATTCTCTTCTCTTATATTTTTACATTTTTTTAAATAAAATTTCAGATTTGAACTTCTTTAATTATATTCTTTAGAGGATGATTCTACAATTTATCTCTTTTATTTCTTTCTCTTTATTCTTTAATGTTCTCATACATGTGTATGTGCATGGAAATATGCCCATTCTTTGCTATTCTTTCTAAATGCAAATGTGAGAATGTGAGAATGCATTATGGCATATAAAGATATAATTAGGGAACTAGTGTTCTCTACCAACAATATTACCATACTTGAAATCAATCATAGATTATTAGACTAAAAATAAACTAATAAATAGGAAGCACTTTTGAGGTAGTCATTCTGTACAGGTCATATTCAAGAAGGCATATCTTGAGTTATACATATTGGATTGCTATGATCTTGATCTCATTTTAAAGCTTAGAGAAAGGGCTACAACTTTTATGTTTAGGTCTTAACCAGTTTGATAGGTAAGATGCCCAAATATCATTCAGAAGGCCATGGATTTGACAGGGCAACCATGGTAACATGTTTTCTCTTAGGATTTTCATCAAATAATTCATATGCACATGCAAATACTAAGTTAGCTACACTTCCACATCTTTCTCAAGCCACCAAAATAGGAGTAAGAACTCCCTAAAGCCAACAATCAACTTAGCTGAAATTCATCCTCCATCTTTCCACATCCATGCTTTCATTTTTCATCTAAAATTCCATCAACTCAGCACATACAAATACATCAATTCTCATCACATATTAATAAATCAATTCTCATCCCATACTAATAAATCAATTCTTTACGCATACTAATGAATCAATTTTCATCCCATACTACTAATTCACTTCCCATCATATAATAATAAATTACTTCTCATGGTCATGAAATTCACATATCAACAACCTCAAATTTCAATCCGTAATTTCTCATCATCCAAACACATATACAACATAAAATAAATTTCTCTACACAACTTGTGATTAAATCAAGGCTAAAGTTAGATTTACTTACCTTGAATTTAAGCAACTCCAACACTATAATCTCTCTTTGGTAGAATTCCATTTCCTCTTAAACCCTAAGATATACAACCATACGAATTCAAAACTTTAAAATTTAATCTCACTTCTTGGTGCAAGAATCTTACCTTTGGATGCTTAGGATTGAAAATCTATCAAAATCTAGACAAAATCCTATGAATTTCCTTGGAAATTTAGTGAAGAAATTTGAGAGAATTTGGGTAGAGAAATGGCATGAATGGAGGGGTAGAGTGGCTAGGGTTTCTCCTCTTGAACTCTTATTACATAATATATATATATATATTCCCATTTTACCCTTGCACTTTCTAAAAATTCCATCTATGTCCCTTAGTCAATTACAAGAATGCCCTCATTTTTATTATCTTCTCCATGTTATTCTATTTCTTTTCACTCCCACCTATTTCATCTAAATATGAGTGAAATGACCATTTTACCCCTAGTAACATTTAAAGAATATTCTTAACACTTGTTCAAGATAACTTTTACAAAATTCAACTAAGGGTATTAGGGCATGAATAAAGCTATGTACCTTGATGTGGACGTTACAATTCTTCCCCACTTATAAGAATTTTGTCCCAAAAATCAACAAACAATTCAGGGTAGCGGCTTGCATATCTGTTCTACTTCCAGTTGCTTCTTTTACTCACTACAACAAAAATGGCCAACGGTAACATGCAAAAAGTGGTACCGTAGGTAATTCGTAGCATTATAAGGATGCTATGACAGCCCATGTTACTAAAAGGAGACATTGGTAACTTTTGCATGTTACTAATCATTTCAGTAACTGTCATAAAATATGTTTGTTAAGTATATTGTAGCACTTATTCGTAGTTACGAATGGTTTTTGGTAACACTGAAAAAAGCTAATAATAAGTTTTCTGTAACATTCTTAACCTGTTACAGTTTAATTTTCTGTAAGATTATGAAATGTTATAAATAAGTTTTTTGTAACATCTTAACCTATTACAGTTTAGTTTTCTGTAACATTCTCAAAAGCTATAAATAAGTTTTCTGTAACATTCTAACCTATTATAGTTTAGTTTTTTGTAACATTCTCAAAATGCTATAAATAAGTTTTCTGTAACTTTTTAAAATGTTACAATTTAGTTTTCTGTAACATTCTCAAAATGCTATAATAAGTTTTCTGTAACATCTCAAAATGCATAAATAATTTTTTGTAACATTCTTAACCTGTTACAGTTTAGGTTTCTGTAACATTGTTAAATGCTACAGAAGAGTTTTTAAAACATGTTAAAAGTGCTACCAAAGGATCATTCATTGCATTTAGTAAATGTTACAAAAAAATTTCCATAACATTTTGAAAGTGTATCAATGTGCTGTTATAGCATAATAAAACTGTTATAGTTGTTATTTAAAAATACAAATTATAAACAATGATACACTAATTTTGCAAAGAACATTTCATGATGGTGAACCTTCATATACAAAAAGTTTGCATATATGCCTAATAAATAGGCACCAACATCCTTTACATCCGTAAAATCTAAAATGCTATTATATATCACATTTGTAACATATAAACCTTCATATACAAAAAGTTTCATACATGCCTAACAAATATGACCTATCATTTTTACATTAGAAGACCTAGATGATTGGAAAATTAACTATGAGCAATAGTTAATACCTTCCAATCATTCAAAAAATTCTAACAACAAAAACCATCATGCATACCATCTTCCATTCCAAATTGTGCTTTACCAAAAAAGTACTCTTGCATTTTCACAACCTACAAAACCATTAATACAAAAAAATCTTCAATTCCCATGTATATTCTCAAAGATGACAACACATATATATTGTAAATTCAAGAAAAGATTAAGACAAAAACACCCCAAATATTTAATGCAAAAGAAAGAGGAAAAAAAAACATGTTTAAATCTTCAATTTCACAATCACTAGTTCTAAAAAATGGCACCATGCAAGTTTAAAAGAACATGTTTAAATTTTCAACTTCACAATCACTAGTGCAAAAATGCCAACTGCAATTTTACAGACTGCAAACTGCAGTCTGCAATTTTGCATACTGCAGTTTGCAAACTACAGTCTGTAAAATTGCAGATTGTAGTTTGCAAAAATGCCGACTGCAAAATTGCATACTGCAGTTTGCAAACTATAGTCTACAATTTTGTAAATTGCAGATTGCAATTTGCACACCATCAAGAATCTTTCTTCACTCAATTAAATAACAAAGAACACATTATTATGTTATACTGAAAAACCTTTAAAGTTTTACAAAGACAGTAGAGTGACCTACTTAGATATATTTCATGTCATGCTACACGATTTAAATAAAAATTAAAAACTTCTGAAGATAGATCAAACTCTATACATAAACTGTGTGTTCATACAATTAAAACATTGAATACATATATACCTTAACATGAGAAAATTTAGATACTAAGATAATGCATACCTCACCAGCAGCTACACTAATGACATGAAGAGTATAACCTTGCCTAGAATTTCCTGCATCCAATAATTTAAAAGAGCAAAAGTAAGTTTCTAAGTTATACCTCAACCTCAATAGGAAATAATGAAGCCCAAACCATATTTGAACTATATAGCATATAAACAAAATACACCATTTTACATGGGCAAAGTAATGATATTGCAATACTATAATGCAGAGTAAAAGAAAAAAAACACAAAACAAAATATTCTCGGAAGTGAAACAATAAGTATTTAATCATACGGTTTGTCAAACATTAATAAGAGGAAACTTGAATTATTTTCTCCCTGTAAATGAAGAAAAAGAGAAAAGAAGTCTCACTTGCAACATAAACCAACTTCACAGGTTACTAGACTAAAAAAAAAAAAAAAAAAAAACGTATTAGGTACCTAAAATGGAAAAGAAATTACCTAAAATTGTTTTCGAAAAGGTAGGACAACTTTGTCAGAAAGCCAAGCAACTGTACTCCCAACAACATCTTCAACAAAAACCATTTCGGATGCAGACCTTCACAAAAATGCATTAGGGACCTTGGCTATATCAATCCAAACTCTCATAGCATTAGGTCCAATAGGAACATGATGAACAAGTGCCTTTGGATCATCTGATGAGAAACGTCCTTCAACTACTACTTCAGTAGACCCACTCCAATCAAGCAACTTGCATTTAGTTTTGTAGGGGATTTTTTTCACAATCTGCAACACCAAATAGATACAATAAAACAATTTCTATTCTCAAATGAAATGACTAAGGGAAAACATATACATTTATTGACACATAAAGATCTTGATCTACAAATAATCTAACCGATACATCTTCGGATTCTTCAATTGTTTCTCTTTGACCCTGTAAAGTTCATGTGAGAATATGAGAAAAAATACAAAGTATAATTATGAAATTAAAGAAAAGGTTTTAGTGATACTAGCCTGATTTTGATTCAATGCTAGGTTGAGCAAGTCATTCATATGGTTCATTTCCATTTTCATCTCTGCTTGCTGTTGTGCCATTTGAGCTATAAGGCTGTCCCTTTGAGCTATTATGGACAATTGTGTAAGAGTTACACCCTTTCCAAGTCCCTTCACATGTTCACCTTTATCAGGACCTAATACCTTTGTTATAGCATCTTCTCTCAAGTTTGTAGGAGTTGGCAAACTTGAATCATTACCCATTTGTTGTAACTTTTCCTATAAATGAAAATAACACAACATCAAGATTTTTCTAATTATATAATACCATATATATAACAAAGTACTTACAATTGCTTCTGTAGTCTTGGTGTTGATTGGAACACCATTCTTTTTCTTGTGAGCTTCAATCCACACCTCAACTCTGGACACGACCCACTTCCCAGTTTTCTTTTTCTATCAAAAAATGAAAATAATCATAAATGTTTATACTATTTTTCAATTTAAAACTACAATCACATAACAAAGAATGAGACATTACTATATCCTCAGTCATGTGAGCATAGCCCCTTCGACCCCCTGTGTAGGAAGTTTGTTTTTTCCTCCTATTTTTCATTTCTTCACTTTTACCCTAAAATGACCATATGCAACTACATCAACAATACGCATATGCATATATAATATAATGACCATATGTGTGCAATGTTATAATTACCTTAAACTTTGGCCCTAATTTTTCTTCCACAAACTTTTTCCATTCACTAATACTCTTGATGTTATCAGGTTTGAGGGCCATTATTTCCTCTTCATTTTTGGCCATCTCAATCCGATTATCACCATTCAAAGCAATGGTCTTCATTTTAGTTGGACCTCTTTTTTTCTTAGGCACAGTAGTGGAATCCATAAGCACTTATCTTTGCCTCAATACCTGCTAAACAAATCAAAGAAAGTTAATTATTAAGAATCTAAAATAACATTTAAATTACAATTAATTATTAAGAAATTAATAAATGCAAAAAGCCCCATTACCTATAAACAAGGCGCAACTACAATTACACGATATACAATATGTAAATGAATAGATAACTGGCTTCAATCCACAAAATAAAAAGTAATAAATAGTGTACATAAAAGAATTGTAGTTCCGTTTAACTTAAATTTACAAAAGTACATAAATCACACCAATAGACCTTCACAATCCTCTCTCACGTAACTAACTTCCTCATTATCATCATAAATGTTCATATTGCATGTTGTAACATATTCCGGTCTACTAGTCAAATCCTCATCCTCATTATACATTTCCAACTCATAGTAACCTCTTGGTGGTGCCTTCAACACAACGTACCAATTAGGTGAATCAATTTCTCTAGAGTAAAACACTTGTTTCGCTTGAGATGCTAGGATAAATGGCTCCCTTACATACTGATTCTTACTTTGGTGCAAATTGACAAGTGTAAAACCATCTTCAAACTTAACTCCATGTCCAGCATTTGCCCAATGACACTTGAATATTGGAAGCTGAAATTGATAGTAATCCAATAAGATAATTTCTTTTATCACCCCATAATATGCAACTACATCAACAACTTGTGAAGTATCTTTTGCACTTGCTTGACATATTGTTGTTGCCTCAATTGAAACACCACTATTTTGTGTTGATTTGTCAACATCCTTTGTGTGAAACCTTTGTCCATTTATAACATAACCATTATAACTCATGGCATGATTCCTTGGACCATTTGCAAGCCACTTTAGTGTTTCTCCATCCTCACATATGGAGGTTAGGAACGAAACCTATACAAACAATTTTAAAGAGGTGTTAATATTATTTATGAGATGACTTACAAAGTATTTAGCAATCATTCAAACTATAATACCTTTTCTTTCAACCATGTTGCATAATTATTTGCATGGGTCTTTTGGAGTAAGTTGTGATTTCTCTCAAGATTCTTGTTGGATTGCTTTAACTCTTCCATATGCATCCCAACATGAAACCAAGTAGTGCAAAAGTCATATACAATGTAAATAGTTATCTAAATTGGAAATCTAGAGATAACTACTTACTGTAGAAATGGTTTGGTCACTGTTGTGTTAAATAACACATAACGATGTGCACGCTTTAACACTTCATCACTTAATGACATTGACTTTCCTCCCAAGATTGGATGACCTTCTAGAATTACGTCGGAAAAGAAATATTGATTACAAGCCTTTTGATCATTTCCTCCAAAATCATGTTTAAAATACCCACTACAGAAAGTAACAGTTTCATCAACAAGATAACATTTTGCAATACAACCTTCAAGTCGTGCACGATTTTTAACATATCCCTTTGAGAATCTTCATGTACCTAAATAAAAATATATCACATTAAATTAATGTCTTTAAATAATAGACGAATTTAAACAGAGATGGGTTTAACGATCAATCACCTCTCAAACGGATACATCCATCGATACTGAATGGGTCCGCCTAGTCGTGCTTCTCTTCCTAAATGAATTGAAAGGTGGATCATGATATCAAAGAATGATGAGGGAAAAAATCTCTCAAACATACTTATGGTTTCAACAACTTCATCTTCTAGTACAACCACAACTTCTCTATCAATAACTCATTGGCATAATTTATTAAAAAATGCAAATAATCACATAATTGCCATTCTTGGTCCCTTGGGTAACAACCCTCTTAATGCTACCACCAATAATTGTTGTATTAGAACATGACAATCATGCAATTTAAGACCTGTTATCTTGCATTCTTCAATTGATACACAATTCCCAATGTTTGAGCTATACCCATCAGGTAACTTTAGATTAAGTAATCTCTTACAAAATTTTTAAATAATCTCTTACAAAATTTTTCTTTCTCCGTCTTTGATAACGTATGTGGAGCTGTTGGAAGGTATGTTCTACGCCCATGATCTTTTGGATGCAACTCATGACGAATTCCATATCTTCTAAGTCTTTTCGAGCATTGATTCCATCTTTTGTTTTTCCACTTATGTCTAATAATGTGCCAATGATATGCTCACAAATGTTATTTTCAATGTGCATAACATCCAAATTATGGCATAATGGCAACTCCTGAAAATAAAATTTGCAAAAAGTTATAAGTAATACAAAATATCCCTTAAATTAAAACAAGAATTAGTGTACGAATCATAAACATTTACCCCATTATTCCACAATTCTTGTAGATCTTCTATCAGAGGCTGTAAATAAACATCTATGTCCTTACCTGGTTGTTTAGGTCCTGGAATTAATAAAGTCAACATGATATTTTCTTTCTTAATGCATAACCAAGGTGGCAATTTATATGTAACAAGCATTACAGGTCAACAACTATAAGTTGTGCTGATGTTTGAAAAAGGATTAAAGCCATCAGCAGCCAAGCCAAGTCTAAGATTTCTAGGATCTTTTGCAAAAGTAGGCCATTTATAATTAACCAAGTCCCATGTTACATAATCCACTAGGTGACGCATCTTGCCATCTTCACTTTTGTGTTTGAAATGCCACTGTAATTCTTCCACCATTTTGGGTTACTTGCTCATCTTTCTAAACCTTGGTATTATAGGAAAGTATCTCAAAACTTTAGTCGAGACACCCTTCCTAATTTTCTTCGTTCTTTCATCTACCTTCCATCTCGAAGAGCCACACTTTGGACAACTTTGCAAGTTTTTTATTTCTTTCCTAAACAAGCAACAATCATTCGCACAAGCATGAATTTTGTCATACCCCAAATCAAACTCCTTAATAAATTTTCTCACAGAGTAGACTGATTTGAGAATCACATTATGCCCTGGTAACATGTCTCCAAGCATCTCTAAAAGGCCATCAAAACTGTTGTCAGTCCAACCATTCGTAACTTTGTGTTTATATAAAGCTACAATGGTAGACATTTTTGTATACTTGGCATAACTAGGATATAAAGGAATTTCAGCATCTTCCAATGATTGCGTGAAATCATTGTCTCTTCTCTCTTCTGATGTTGATGGATAATGATTGGCTCCCATATATGCAATAGTAATTAAGTTAAAAACATCTGAACTCTTTACTTGAGTAATAGTTTCTGTGATATCTTCTATTTCACCATGATGGAACCAAATTTTATATGTAGGATCCATTCCTTGTATAATCAGATGCTTATAAACAACATCTATACCATGATGAGTCAAGTTGCAACAATCCTTACAAGGACATAAAATCTTTGCTTCATAGCCTGCATTCTTTTCAGCCATCCAGACAAAGTCCTATGCACCTTGAATGTATGCATTTGTAGCTCTATCAAAAGAGAAAAAAAAAACATCTAAAACCTTGTTAAGGAAAATCATTATTACTTCATACACATATGGAAGTGTGTCTTTAATCTTTTTCTCACCTATTCAGATGCACCCAATCCTTATTCATCATCACCATTACTTAGTCTACACAATTATTGAAAGCCAAACAATACATGAATAATTATAGGTAAACATGGCAAGAACATTATGAAAACAAAGAAACATGAGTTGAATGTAACCAACATAATATGCAAATTCCATTGAAAAACACAATAATGCTTACTCTCTGAATACTTAATGGTTGTAGCTTATTAACTCCAATCCTTCTTGTTGCAATAATCTTTAATTCCCTCTTGATATGAGACAAATTTCGATCTGCACAAACGGAAACACTATTACAATTTGACAAATACAATAAATTCATATTCAAATATGCACATGCAAACTGTCTGAGACTTCGCTTTTTGCAAACTCCAGTCTGCAATTTTTGTAAATTGCATTCCGCATTTTTGCAAGCTATAGTTTGCAAACTGCAATCTGCAGTCAATAAGTACTATATCTAAATTCAAACATCTAAATTTATGATCTAGAAGTCCTATGATATCTTTATTTTATATTAAAAAAAAAAAAAAAAGAACACTCTTCCTGACAACAGACCAATAGAAAAGCTCTTCTCCCATAGAGCTCGCAGCAACCATTAGTATAAACTACAAATTTGAATTACAGTTATATCAATTCTTTTTGGTTCTATGAGAGATAGACAATATTAACAAGTATAAGCATTGTCAAACTAAAGAAGATATACTTGCCAAGGTGACATTCCATAAAAGAAGCTCTGAAACTCCTCATCTTCCACATCTCTAATGGCATGAGCATGAGGTGATAGTTTCACGACTTCATCCTGCAAACATATAAGTTTGATTAGTAATTTGAAAACTTATAGCAAAGAAAACTCTTCCTCTGAAATCTAAACCCTTAAAAAATGTTGAGAAGGCTCCATTTCAGATATTTCAGTATTCTTTCTACCAAAGATGCAATAAGTCTGACGAATAAGTAAATAACATAACATTTAAAAAGGCCAAAAGGAGTATACAAGAGGAGAACAATAGAAGAAAAAACTAAAAATAGAAAATACTCCTCAACTCTAAAGCAAAGCAAACATCATGTATGCTTAATTAACCAATCAAAAAATTATTTGAATCATCATCATTGCTACGACCCCACCCTTTATCATCAATATTCTTATACTCAAAATCTTTAAGCTCATAACTGCATCTTCAAGATAGTACACATAAAATGCTAGTTAACATCTATGTCAATCTCCCATTGTCACTAAAATAGTCACTCCAAAAACCTTAAATCAACTATCATTGATTTTCTTTTGCGATCATAATTTTCTCAACCTTGCAACCAATAGCTCCCATTCCCCTACTCCTAAAAGGACATACATAAGATAGAGAGAAGAAAATGAATATGATGACAATGATAACTATAGTCTGCAAACTACAGTCTGCATTTTTGCAAGCTGCAGTTTGCAAAAAAGCAGACTGCATTTTACAAACTATAGTTGAGATAAACTGAATTTGACTAGCCATTGAGACGATTGCTTTAAGCTTAAAAGTTTCTACATTACCGCTTTTGACACAATTTTAATTCTAGCAAACAAAGCAAAAAACAATAAATAGTAAATGCACCAAAAAAAAAAAAAAAAAAAAAAAGTAACAAATGTGAGGAAGGAGTGCAAGAGTGAAAAGAAGAATGTGAAGCAACTAGAAATGACCTTTTTTATAGGTGGCCCTCCACCCAGAGTTTGTGTATCCTGATGAACAACATACTCACTATCAAATAACCAAAAAACGCAAGCAAACAACTGACAAGATTAAAAAAACAAAGGAAATGATTCACCTAAATCGTAGCTTCATTGATTTGCCTCTTAAAGGACCGGGGCTTCAATTTAGGGTTCAATAGGTTATGGGTATTGGAGATTTTAAGCTAAAAATTTGATGAAACCAATGATTTTCACTAGATTTTTCTAAATGAAGATGATTAAGTGTAGGGTATTTTGTTTGAGTGAGTAGGTTGGAAGAGTTGAAAATGCTCTAAGTGTAGGATGGCTTCATTGAGATAACGAAAAATTGTTATAGAGGGAAGTTTGCAGCTGAAATTTTAGTGAAGAAGTAAAATTGCAAAAGTGGCGTGAAGAAGATGAGTGAATTAGGTATTAGGCATCCTTTTTTTAGGGGAAATTTTGTTTGGCGGGTATACAAGTTTTTTGTCGGTTAAAGTTTAAGAAAATGGTAATACTTTTAAGTGTTATTATATTTTGATCTAGTAACACTTTTAAGTGTTACCATATT
Source organism: Pistacia vera (assembly GCF_008641045.1). Lineage (NCBI taxonomy): Eukaryota > Viridiplantae > Streptophyta > Magnoliopsida > Sapindales > Anacardiaceae > Pistacia > Pistacia vera. Next base: position 64,066 of record NW_022196096.1, read on the forward strand.
TTAATTTAGTAGAATCAATATTATTTCAATACACGCAAATTGCCTATAGGTCGGGAGGCGCTGCCCCCTGCACGCCTACCCATTGATCGGGCAACGAGACTCCCGAATGCGTATGTGTGACCCCTTATTGTTGAAGTGTTGGACAACTCCAACACTTCGGAGATGAAACAACACCAAAAAGTGATGAAATCACACTAAGAATTAAGGTGAAGAGTCAAGACAGTGAAATGGCTTTTTTAGGCGAGATTTCGAGTCAACCAAGCTTGGGGAAGGCGGATCTAACCTTAGGGAGTATGGACCAGCCCTTAGGATGTCTAGAAGTTGCCGAAAAACTAAGAAATTAAAGTCATCGAGAAGATGAATGGTCACAGATGGAGGAAGTTTAATGGTCGTTAGAATCCAGGAAGGTCTTATGTGATGACGGCCGATCGTTGGAGAAGGAAAATGGTCATTGAAGGTGGAAGTTGGACGGTCTCCGGAAAATGGATGAAGATGGATGGACGTTTTTGGCTTTGCATAACCTTCCATCTTACTTTTATACTATTTGTAAAAACATTTGAGTTTGGTCCCTACATGAATGAGATGTAACAAAGTAAAGCCCAAATAGTAAATTTGACCACTAAACAATAAAAATGAGACAAAATCAACCTCATTTCATATTGGCGGGAATAATATTTTGTTTTTCGGTAAATAATTGGGTTTATGGTAACACTTATAAAATGTTATTGTATTTTGATTATATGGTAACATTATAAAAAAGTTACTATATTATTAGGTCTATTGTAACACTTTAAAAATGCTACTGTAGATATATTTTCCATAACATTTAAGAAAAAGAGTTACCATTGATATAAAATGTGTTACAAAAAGTTAAAGTGTTACATATAAAATTGTTATCGTAACATTTTAAAATCAAGTGTTACCATAGATAGTCTGCGGTAACACTTTAAGGAAAAATGTTACTGTCCAGTGTTACCGTAGGCCATTTTTGTTGTAGTGACTTTATGATTCCTCCATAGGACTTTTACTAATGGAATACTCTTGTTTCGGAGCTCCTTAACTTTTCTATCCAATGTCTATACTGGACGCTCCTCATAAACAAGATTCTCTTCTAAGTCCACTTTTTTTTTTTTTTTTACTTTTAATATATGAGAGGGATCACTAACATACCTTCGGAGCATTGAAACATGGAACATATTGTGTACTCTGCTCATATTTGGCGGTAGTGCCAACTTATAAGCTACTTTTCCTACTCATTGTAACACTTCAAAGGGACCAATATATCTCGGTGCTAGATTTCCTTTTCCACCAAAGCACATTATTTGCTTGTAGGGGAAAATTTTAATAAAAACCTTGTCACCCACTTCAAATTTTACATCTTTTCTTTTTAAATCCGCATAACTCTTTTGTCTGTCTTGGGCTTGTTTCATTCTATTTTTGATCAACTTGATATCTTCTATCACTTTTTGAGTGATCTCGGGCCCAAGAGTTGTTTCCAGAGCATATTTCTCTCCTACTTCATCCCAATGCAGTGGGGACCTACATCGTCTATCATACAGAGCTTCAAAAGGAGCCATCTTAATTGTAGACTGGTAACTGTTATTATAAGTAAATTCCACCAAGGGTAACATCTCATGCCAAGTCATTTTATAATCCATACAACATGCTCTTAACATGTCCTCAAGTACTTGATTTGTTCTCTCAGTTTAGCCATCCGTCTAAGGGTGGTATGCTATACTAAATGCTAACCTGGTACCCAAGTTTCTCTGTAAACTGGTCTAGAGAACTGAAACAAATCTGGAATCTCTATTTGATACTATCGTCTTGGGCACCCCATGGAGTCTAACTATCTCTCTGATATAAATCTAGGCCAACTAATCTACTGTGGTACTATCCTTTACTGGAAGAAATGAGCTGGTTTAGTTAATTTGTCTACTATTATCCATATCGCATTATACCCTTTTTGAACTCTTGAAGGCCTGTAATGAAATCCATTGATATATTTTCCCATTTCCATTCAGGAATGCTGAGTGGCTGAAGCATCCCGATGGCCTCTGGTGTTCTGCCTTAACCTATTGACAAACCAAGCATTTAGCCACATAATCTCTGATATCCCTCTTCATACCTGGCCACCAATAACTCTTCTTTAAATCTTGATTCCTCCTCAAGAACCTTATTCTTCGACTCAGCATTTTGGGGAATGCATATACAATTCCTGAAACAGAGGACACCATCTAACAGGTGAAATTCTGGTATCTTGCCCTCAAGTACTTGCTGATTTATTTTCTAACACCACTCATCGACAACTTGTTTTTCTTTAATCTCTTTCAATAAAGTAGACCGAATTTCTAACCTGGCAATCCTTCCTGGTATCATCTCAATCTGTTCCCTACACAATTCTTCCAATAATTCTTTCTGCATTGTGAGTCAGGCCAAATAGGCTTTTCTACTCAAAGCAACAGCTACTACATTGGCTTTTCTAGCCTAATACTTAATTTCACAATCATAATCTTTTACCAGCTCTAGCATGTCATTTGCCTCATATTCAGCTCGTTTTGAGTAAAGAAGTACTTCAAACTCTTATGGTCGGTATAAATATTACTCTTAGCACCATATAGGTAATGCCTCCATATATTTAATGCAAAGACTACAGCTACCAACTCTAAATCATGTGTAGGGTATCTCGTCTCATACTCTTTCAACTGTCGAGAAGCATAAGCTATTACCCTACCCAACTGCATCAACACAGCACCAAGTCCTTGAAGTGAGGCATTTGTATAAATATCTTAGTCTACACCCTCTTGTGGTAACACTAGGATAGGAACTGTGGTTAATCTTCTTTTTAACTCCTGAAAACTTCCTTCACAAGCATCCGACCATATGAAAGGAGTTCTCTATTTGGTAAGAGCTGTAAGTGCCTTAGCCAACTGAGCAAATCTTACTACAAACCACCGATAAGAGCCTACTAGCCCTAAGAAACTTCTAATCTCCTTCACTGTCTTTGGCTTTTGCCACTCAAGAATTGCCGTCACCTTACTAGGATCCACTGATATACCTTCCTTTGAGACAGTATGGCCTAGGAAGATAACTTGATATAGCCAAAACTCACATTTATAAAATTTGGCAAACAACTTCTTATATCTTAATCGCTGTAGCACAAATCTCAAATGTTCTTTATGCTTCTCTCTTGACTTAGAATAAACCAGGATGTCATCAATAAATACTACTATAAATTGATCAAGACAATTATGGAACAGTCGGTTCATTTAAATCCATAAAGACTACTGAGGCATTGGTTAACCCAAAAGGCATCACCACAAACTCATAATGCCCATATCTGGTCTGAAATGCGGTCTTGGCAATGTCTTGCTTTGCCACTCTTATTTGATGATAACCCTACCTCAATTCAATCTTTAAGAACACTACTGCTCCTTTAAGCTAATAAGATAAATCATTTATGCGAGGTAACGTGTGCTTATTCTTTACTGTCACTTTATTCAACTCTTTGTAATCCATGCACATCTGTAGGGATCCATCTTTCTTCTTCACAAATAGGATTGGAGCACCCTTCCATGGATCACTATGGACTCCCCTGGAAGCATCCCCTGAGTTACCACACTAACACCATCTAACAATTCTATCTTAATGGGCTATCCCACTATAATGGGTTTCAAACCTAATCTCTCTATGATCCCATGTGTAATAAATAAATGTGTGGCTCCATAATCAATTAATGCATATAAGGGAACTTCAACAGTTCTTGACCTTTTATTCGGCCAATCTCTATATTCTTTTTAGGCTGAAATCTTTTCTTATTTCTCACTTATCTATTATTGAGGGCATCACCCTTAAACAGAAAACTAGTATACCAGATCTTCTCCTAATCTATCATAGGGAACAGTGCCGTCGTACACTCCACAGACAATCCACTCTTCTGCTACTATTGGGTCCGTCGTACCTTCGAATTCTAACAGCTGATGCTGACTGGGTAATCCATAAATAGGCTCAAAACGATTCTATACTATCAGGGGTACCGGCCTTTCTTTCTCTTCTCTAGTGGTCGGTACAACAACGGGTGTCTCAACTCTCTCCAGTATAAATCTCCCTTGATTCTCTACCAATACTTGTTGTACAATACTACGAATCCTTGCTTCATCGAGGACAAGGGGAGTAGGTCCTGACGGGTTGGATGGTTCACCCGCACTCACTACATTCTTTTTACCTGATCGGGTCATACGTCTCATCTAAATCACATAGCACTAACACTCTTAGTCAACTAAATTAACTCATCTACTATAAGTAAGGAAAGAAATAACTTACAACGGTCAGCTACGGTACGTCAACGCTACGAGAGAGGCACACTATCAAATCCCAAAACCATGCTCTGATACCAAAAATGTAATAACTCTCTCTAGCTAGTATACTTGGGAAAATATATTATGAAATCACTAAATATGTTATAGAAAACATATATGTACATAAGTATAAGATAGTGGGCCCAAAAATAGCATTAATTTTATATACAAATCTCTACATCAAGTACCATAGTCACAAAAATAAACTCAAAATACAGTCAGACAGTGTTGCCTTTCTCCTCCACTACTTGACGTTCGATCCGACCGCATCTCATCTACTACCTACAAAAATAGTGAAATCAACGAGGTGAGCACTAATTGCTCAATAAGTAAACCCACAATACTTCTATTCTTTCTCCGCTACTCAGATCCTGGATTTTCTTTCCTTACGCCAAACTTCTCAATTCTTCTCTCCCCTTTATAAGATTCTAATTTCTCACTTACTGATATGTAAGCACAAATAAGGAAACTAACTCGGGATAGTAGAAATGGCATGATGCATATGAACAAATACATAAACTTTTTCTATGCATTGCATTTTCTTTTCTGTTTTCTTTCTTTTTCTGCTTCTCTTCTTCTGTTTGTTATCTTGTTTTTTTTTTTTTTTTTTTTTTTTTTTTTGTTCGGTTTAAATTCTTTTTTTCTGTTTTTCTTTCTTTCTTTTCTATTCTTTTCTTTCTTTCTTTCTTTTTTTTCTATTCTATTCTATTCTTTCTTTTCTTTTCTATTCTTTTTTTTCTTTTCTATTCTTGTTTGCTGATTAGACTTGGTTAAGGCATAGATTCGGAACCTTAGCTGTGTGAGTGGGTACAGTCCTCATCTACATGCACTTCTAACGGACTGTACAAATTCTTCTTTCTTATTTTGAGGCCGCTCACCAAAGGCGGCGTGCATGTAGGTATGCTCTGTTAGGTACTGTCCTCATCCACATGCACTTCTAACGAACTGTACAAATTCTTCTTTCTTATTCTGAGGCCACTCACTAAAGGCGGTGTGCATGAGGGCTATGCTTCTTCTCGGTCACTCACGGGTTCACCATCGCAACAACCTTCTCTTCTCTTATCTTTTTACATTTCTTTAAATAAAATTTCAGATTTGAACTTCTTTAATTATATTCTTTAGAGGATGATTCTACAATTTATTTCTTTCTCTTTATTCTTTAATGTTCTCATACACGTGTATGTGCATGGAAATATGCTAATTCTTTGTTATTCTTTCTAAATGCAAATGCTCAAATGCATTATGACATATAAAGATATCATTAGGAAACTAGTATTGTCTACCAACAATATTCCCATACTTGAAATCAATCATAGATTATTAGACTAAAAATAAACTAATAAATAGGAAGCACTTTTGAGATAGTCATTCTGCACAAGTCATATTCAAGAAGGCATATCTCGAGTTATACATATCAGATTGCTATGATCTTGGTCTCATTTTAAAGTTTAGAGAAAGGGCTACAACTTTTTTGTTCAGGTCTTAACCTAGTTCTATAGGTAAGATGCCCAAATATCACTCAGAAGGCCATGGATTTGACAGGGCAACCATGGTAACAAGTTTTCTATTAGGATTTTCATCAAACAATTCATATGCACATGCAAATACCAAGTTGGCTACACTTCCACATCTTTCTCAAGCCACCAAAATAGGAGTAAGAACTCCCTAAAGCCAACAATCAACTTAGCTGAAGTTCATCCTCCTCCTTTCCACATCCATACTTTCATTTTTCATCTAAAGTTCCATCAACTCAACACATACAAATACATCAATTCTCATCACATATTAATAAATCAATTCTCATCCCATACTAATAAATCAATTCTCTACACATACTAATGAATCAATTTTCATCACATACTACTAATTCACTTCCCATCATATACTAATAATTACTTCTCATGGTCATAAAATTCACATATCAACAACCTCAAATTTCAATCCATAATTTCTCATCATCCAAACACACATACAACATAAAATAAATTTCTCTACACAACTTGTGATTAAATCAAGGCTAAAGTTGGATTTACTTACCTTGAATTTAAGCCACTCCAACACTATAATCTCTCTTTGGTAGAATTCCATTTCGTCTTAAACCCTAAGCATATACAACCATAAGAATTCAAAACTTTAAAATTTAATCTCACTTCTTGGTGCAAGAATCTTACATTTGGATGCTTAGGATTGAAAATCTATCAAAATCTAGCCAAAATCCTATGAATTTTCTTGGAAATTTAGTGAAGAAATTTAAGAGAATTTGGGTAGAGAAATGACACACCCCCTTGCACTTTCTAAATTCCATTTATGTCCCTTAGTCAATTACAAGAATGCCCTCATTTTTATTATCTTCTCCATGTTATTCTATTTCTTTTCACTCTCCACTCTTTCATCTAAATATGAGTGAAATGACCATTTTACACCTAATAACATTTTAAAGAATATTCTTCACACTTGTTCAAGATAACTTTTACAAAATTCAACTAAGGATATTATGGTATGAATAAAGCTACGTACCTGATGTGGGCGTTGCACAAACCTAGCCACTTCCATTTCTTTTTAATTTCACTCCCAATAAAACTTCCAAAACTAACAGAAACTCCCTTTCATTAAAAAAAAATAAAAAAAATCACAATATGTAATATATATTAGGACGGGGTTTTACAGTTATACAGATTAGTTGCCATTATAGTTAGAGGCAAGAGTTGAACTTTTTAAGTAAGAGATCAATCAAAAAGAAAAAGGATATGGCTTGGTGGAAACCGATAAGAGACACCGGAGGGAAGAGGCCTCGGAATATTCCGCCTCGCAAGAACGAACCGAACTCTTACCAATTCACTTACGCTCCCTGCATAGCACTGATCCTTACCCTCCTTATTCTTTTTTTCTTGATTCTAGGATCCTTGGTCTGCTGGCTTCTGGCCATGTAACTTTATTTTTATTCATTTCTCTTGAAAGCTCTCGCTTTCCTGTTCTTGAATTCATGGCGATATTGTGTCTTTTCGTTTTTCGTTTCTTGACTTCTTGAGTTCATTTTCTTGGGTCGTTTTCTTGGGCTTGAGTCTTTCTTCTTCTTCTTTTTGCGTTTTCTTGCATTTTCTTGCCTTTTTCATTTGTTAAAAGAATTAGATAGTGTTCTGGAAACTTAGAGTTGTTTTTCGGTTGAGAAAGTGAGGGATATGGAGACCTGGTAGGTGGTGGCAAGAGAGGTATCACCAGAGGAGTTGAAGTCAGAAGATAATAAGGAGTTGATGGAGAAAAAACTCGGCGGCTTATTGGACTACTTTGGCTCCGAATGTTGAGGACTATGGTGGTGGGACTTTTGCGAGGATGATTGCAGCGGGGTCGGGTAAGTTGATTAAGGGTATTATGTGGTGTGGCGATTTGACGGTGGACAGGTTGAATTGGGGCAATGAGTTCTTGAGTAAGAGGATGAAACCGGGTTCAAACTCTGAGATTAGTCCTGCTACAATGAAGAGGATTAAAAGGTTTGATTTTTATATTTTTTACATCACGCTTGATGGTTTCTATGAGTAGTAGTTCTTTGTGCATTCTTGATTCATTTGTTTCCCATTTGTTGGTCCTAATTTGTATGTCAGTGAAATGTAGAATACTGGCTTCTAATATTTGTTATGGACCTTCGCACGGTTAAGAAGATCACAAAGATGTCCAAGAAAGCCACCACTGGAATTCTTTCTGGGGTTGTCGGATTCATCACAAATTCAATTGCCAACTCTAAAGCTGGCAAGAAATTCTTTAGCTTTCTGCCTGAGAAGTTGTCCTCGCTACTCTGGACAGATTCGGTGAGTTGTTCTTTCCTTACTGCCTTGGTTTATATATCCTTAATTAATCAGCTTTGAAGTATATTTTAATTGTATATTCATTAATTGTCAACTCTAAAGCTGGCAAGAAATTCTTTAGCTGAAGACCACTTTTAGAATATTGTGATGTTTAGTGTAGTATACAGATTTGTTGTTTTTATTTTCATGCTTTTAATACCTGGGTTTAGAAGCAAACAGTTAGTTTACTGCTTCACAACGATCATACTTAGGATACAGTTGATTAATTACGAATGCCTGTTAAAGTTTCTCCAGAAACTAGTTTTTGGATCCCTTAAGAGCAATGACGATTAGTACTCCTCTGGAAGATGCTTGTCAAAGGCAGGAGGAGAGTGACAGTGGGTAGCTTGTCCCAGAGTTGAATGATAGGTGTCATTTTAGGGCAGGGTGTTATTCATCTTTCATTTTGTCTAATGACGTTTGTGTGTAAAATGAGATAAACTAATCACTAAAATGTTGAATTTAAAATTTTATCATCAACTTTTTTCCCACAGATGGTAACTTGTCCGAGGAGGGGAGCAAGATTGTGTCCTCTTCAGATACGAAAGAATCACTTTGTCTGATGGTAACTTCATTTTTTCTCATTTGTGTTATAAATAAAGAGATGCCGTTTTGTTACGAAATCATTCAAAATAAAAGAAACTATACTTTCTTTACATTGTTCTTGAGATCATACGTCACATTACAAAAGATGAATTCCAAAGTATAACCTCCATAGTGACACTAATCTGAAACATCATGCTGCCTGTAAACTTCCATGGAATATATAAACTCAAGCAACATTCCTTGTTCTTAAGAGTCCCCACTTTTTTTATTTCAACCAAACCTGCAGAGAGTTGTAAAACTACTTGATACTAATATATAATAATTCGGCGGCTTTTTTCTTTTTATTTTCTTCCTTAACCTTTTTCAATTGTAGAGGCTTTTCACAACTCATAATCTATTTTATTTCGTCATGTGCAATTGATTGGAAATTTAACAGTCAAATATGTTTAAATTAAATTTATAACAAGGGTAATTTAATTAAAAAATACAAAATTGAAAGGGTAATTTTAGAATTAAATAGAAATAGGGGCTAATAAGTTAATTGATGGGATGCATACATAGAATCACTCATTAATAAATTATTCTTATTCAAATTCTTAAAAATCAATAACTTAATTCTTATTCAAATTCCTACTCCTACTCTCGAGTGGATTGGTTTAGAGCAATTAAAAATTTAAATATCTGAAATCAGTAGAATCATTATCTTATTCAAATTCCAACTCCTACTAGTCAAGGCATATCACAAACTTAGTATATATATATATATGAGCATAGGTTTAACTCCCCGTATCAAATTGCTTGTAATTTCCAGTTCAATCCCATTCAAAACTTTTGGAGAAGAAGTTAACTCTGTTACAGAGTCAATTCGAAAAGAAAGAGGAGAAAGACCACAGCGATGAGGAGAAAGACCATAGGGATGAGGAGGGGAAAGACCATAGGGATGTTTCAAAAGATATATTAGGCGAAATTATCCGCAAATTAAGTTTACGTGATGCTCTTAGTATGAGTATGACTTGCATGTTCGGGAGATCAGCCCTGCGAAACAATGTCCACAACATTGTCATCTTCCAGTGGATGATGTTACCTTATGAAAGGGAAACCAATTGTGTGAGATTCTTTGATTTGTGTGGAGGCTTTCTTTATAACTTCAACCTCCCCAAGAAATTAGGAAGAGTCAATTGGTCTTTTGGATCTTCCAAAGGTTGGCTTATAATTGCTAATGGCCCTCAACGCAATCCCCCAAGTTTTCTCTTTAATCCAATCTCAGGTGTCCATATTCAACTTCCTCCTGTCACAACAATTCCATCTTTTCAAACTTACCTAACATACCAATCTGAATTGAAAGTTTCACGAGATATTGATCACTTTTTTGGTAAATTCAAAATATCATTGACAGATTCTACAAACGTTATAGTTGCAGGAATCATGTTCTCATATGATAACTTGGCAATTTGCAGGCCACAAGACAAGAGTTGGACTATTTGGGATTATGATACTTATTTACGAGACATCCTATATTCTAATGGAATATTGCATGCTTTGATCCACACAGAATTACATTTTCTTGAAACACATCCATTGAGCCTAAGGGATGAGGACGTTATTCTCAAAATATTATCAGTCCCTTGTCCGAATATCCAAAAATATAATGAAATTGAATTCAAATTAGGATTAACATCGGTTTGTGGAGGGCTCGTGTCATATTTGGTGGAGTCCAAAGGTGAAATTTTACTTGTTCAAAAGATGTTTGAACATATAGTTACTCAAATAGACTACTGTGATCATTATGATACTAGGTGTCTATTTACGTATAACTCAACTCGTGGATTTTATGTGTTGAAGATTGGTTATCTTACTATTGCATCCATCGATACAACCAGGTTAAATAGCTTGGATTATCAAATATTATTTGTGTCATAACATAGTTCATACATTCTAGATAGAAATCTCAACGACTTGGAAGGGAATTGTATTTTATTTTTGGATGAGAATGGTTATGTTTATGAGGAAGATTATGATCCGGGAGAAAATCTTCTATTTTGTGAACCACCTCCCTCTCAGGTATTTTTTACTTTAAAGATAAAAAAATATTACACGCTTTTCCAAGTTTCAAGAATTTACTAGATTTTCAAATGCGTTGGTTTTTACCCAATTTATGGTAAAAAGAAAGTTGAAGTAATCCATAGGTTTTATCTATTTATTTTTATCATATCTTACATGTATAAGCTCTGAGTCAATGTTAACTTGTTGCTCTTTATTCATTAATATAATCTCTATTATAAGTAAAACAATTGTTATTCTTGTTATTAAATTTATATACTTTATATATATATAGTCAAAACATTAAATATCATTAACAAAATAGAATCATAGAATTTCATCTTAATTCTTAACAATACAATCTCAATGCACCAATTAACTGTAACAACATATATGACTTCAAACTTCATAAAGCTTCTAATTGCAACACAAATTTAATTATCTTGTGCTTAAAGGATTGTTATCCTTGTATAGCCCCTTTAGCATGCTAACCATGGCCTTGGTCTCTTGGTCCTCAACCAAGGTAGAAGAGCTGCAGAAATGTCATTTAACTCCCAGTTCCTAAACCGGTTTGAACTCGGGTACCAAGATCTCGATTCTGGTTTCAATTCTCGGGTTTGTTCTAGTTCCTTGAACTGGTGGAACTGGTACTAGAACTGCACAATCCCGATTCCACCTAATAGGGATTCAGAACCGACCCTATGAGGGTTGGTTTTGAGTAAGAACTCGAACCGAAATCGGAACCTCGGGTACTTGCTAGTTTCGGTTCTACCTTGATTCCTACACACCCCTAACACAAACTCTCTGTATAGAAAATCATATATATTTAGATCATGGCAGGGCTAGACATAGTATGAAATTACCCCATGAAATGGGAAAAAAAATTGGAATGAGTTGGAGGGCTTGGTGATAAGGAGACAATAATATTGCACATATGCATATACGTAATACATCATTGAGGTGTTGTCTAAATTAAATCTAAGTTAGTTAGGAATGAATCTTGTAAGATCAGGATTCTTATTTCTTTATTTCTGGAAAGGAGACAAAATTTGATGCAACTCGTCCACAACTTACGTTTTATGCATCATTTCCATGCGGGTATATGGAATTTTTTTTCCTTTATTTCAGTAAGGTGAAGTATTTGCAGTGGTTGAGATGGCAATTTAATTTGACACAACACAAAAAAATTCAAACTAGAATTATGTTAGCGTTCTCATGAAGAAGAGATTTCTCATATTTCCCTCCTAACTAAAGTTCGGAACATTGTCAAAAAGGGCAGGTGTAATGACTCTCTTTCTAGCTAGTATATGTTAGGAAATGACCCGGTTGCGTAGCTAAAAACAAAAATTTACAACCACGGATCGTTCCTTAGAACCCAAAATCAAGGCACATATTTTACAGTTTATGCATAACCCCAAAATTCAAACAAACACATTCAGGGTAGCGGCTTCGCATATCTTGTTCTACTTCCCATGTTGCTTTCTTCTACTCACTACAACAAAAATGGCCAACGGTAACATGCAAAAAGTGTTACGTAGGTAATTCGTAGCATTTATAAGGATGCTATGACAGCCCATGTTACTAAAAAGGAGACATTGGTAACACTTTTGCATGTTACTAATCATTTCAGTAACTGTCATAAAAATATTGTTGTTAAGTATATTGTAGCACTTATTCGTAGTTACGAATGGTTTTTGGTAACACATGCATAAATGCTATAAATAAGTTTTCTGTAACATTCTTAAACTGTTACAGTTTAATTTTCTGTAAGATTATGGAAAATGTTATAAATAAGTTTTCTGTAACATTTAACCTATACAGTTTAGTTTTCTGTAACATTCTCAAAATGCTATAAATAGTTTTCTGTAACATTCTAAACTATTATAGTTTAGTTTTTTGTAACATTCTCAAAATGCTATAAATAAGTTTTCTGTAACTTTCTTAACATGTTACAATTAGTTTTCTGTAACATTCTCAAAATGCTATAAATAAGTTTCTGTAACATCAAAATGCTATAAATAATTTTTTGTAACATTCTAACCTGTTACAGTTTAGGTTTCTGTAACATTGTTAAAATGCTACAGAAGAGTTTTTAATAACATGTTAAAAGTGCTACCAAAAGTATCATCATTGCATTAGTAAATGTTACAAAACTATTTCCATAACATTTTGAAAGTGTTATCAATGTGCCTGTTATAGCATATATAAAACTGTTATAGTTGATTTAAAAATACAAATTATAAAACAATGATACACTAATTTTGCAAAGAACATTTCATGATGGGTGAACTTCATATACAAAAAGTTTGCATATATGCCTAATAAATAGGCACCAACATCCTTTACATCCGTAAAAATCTAAATGCTTCATATATCATATCACATTTTGTAACTATAAACCTTCATATACAAAAAGTTTCATACATGCCTAACAAATATGCACCTATCATTTTACATTATAAACCTAGATGATTGGAAAATTAACTATGAGCAATAGTTAATACCTTCAATCATTCAAAAAATTCTAACAACAAAAACCATCATGCATACCATCTTCCATTCCAAATTGTGCTTACCAAAAAAGTACTTGCATTTTCACAACTACAAAACCATTAATACAAAAAAATCTTCAATTCCCATGTATATTTCAAAGATGACAACACATATATATTGTAAATTCAAGAAAAGATTAAGACAAAAACACCCCAAATATTTAATGCAAAAGAAAGAGGAAAAAAAAAAATGTTTAAATCTTCAATTTCACAATCACTAGTTCTAAAAAATGGACCATGCAAGTTTAAAAGAACATGTTTAAATTTTCAACTTCACAATCACTAGTGCAAAAATGCCAACTGCAATTTTACAGACTGCAAACTGCAGTCTGCAATTTGCTACTGCAGTTTGCAAACTACAGTCTGTAAAATTGCAGATTGTAGTTTGCAAAAATGCCGACTGCAAAATTGCATACTGCAGTTTGCAAACTATAGTCTACAATTTTGTAAATTGCAGATTGCAATTTGCACACCATCAAGAATCTTTCTTCACTCAATTAAATAACAAAGAACACATTATTAGTTATACTGAAAAACCTTTAAAGTTTACAAAGACAGTAGAGTGACCTACTTAGATATATTTCCTGTCATGCTACAACGATTTAAATAAAAATTAAAAACCTCTGAAGATAGATCAAACTCTATACATAAATGTTGTGTTCATACAATTAAAACATTGAATACAATATAATAACATGAGAAAATTTAGATACTAAGATAATGCATACCTCACCAGCAGCTACACTAATGACATGAAGATAACCTTGCCTAGAATTTCCTGCATCCAATAATTTAAAAGAGCAAAAGTAAGTTTCTAAGTTATACCTCAACCTCAATAGGAAATAATGAAGCCCAAACCATATTTGAACTATATAGCATATAAACAAAATACACCATTTACAGGGCAAAGTAATGATATTGCAATACTATAATGCAGAGTAAAAGAAAAAAAAACACAAAACAAAATATTCTCGGAAGTGAAACAATAAGTATTTTATCATACGGTTTGTCAAACATTAATAAGAGGAAACTTGAATTATTTTCTCCCTGTAAATGAAGAAAAAGAGAAAAGAAGTCTCACTTGCAACATAAACCAACTCACAGGTTACTAGACTAAAAAAAAAAAAAAAAAAAAAAAAAAACGTATTAGGTACCTAAAATGGAAAAGAAATTACCTAAAATTGTTTTCGAAAAGGTAGGACAACTTTGTCAGAAAGCCAAGCAACTGTACTCCCAACAACATCTTCAAACAAAAACCATTTCGGATGCAGACCTTCACAAAAATGCATTAGGGACCTTGGCTATATCAATCCAAACTCTCATAGCATTAGGTCCAATAGGAACATGATGAACAAGTGCCTTGGATCATTGATGAGAAACGTCCTTCAACTACTACTTCAGTAGACCCACTCCAATCAAGCAACTTGCATTAGTTTTGTAGGGGATTTTTTCACAATCTGCAACACCAAATAGATACAAATAAAACAATTTCTATTCTCAAATGAAATGACTAAGGGAAAAACATATACATTTATTGACACATAAAGATCTGATCTACAAATAATCTAACCGATACATCTTCGGATTCTTCAATGTTTCTCTTTGACCCGTAAAGTTCATGTGAGAATATGAGAAAAAATACAAAGTATAATTATGAAATTAAAGAAAAGGTTTTAGTGATACTAGCCTGATTTGATTCAATGCTAGGTTGAGCAAGTCATTCATAGGTTCATTCCTTTCATCTCTGCTTGCTGTTGTGCCATTTGAGCATAAGGCTGTCCCTTGAGCTATTATGGACAATTGTGTAAGAGTTACACCCTTTCCAAGTCCCTCACATGTTCACCTTATCAGGACCTAATACCTTTGTTATAGCATTTCTCTCAAGTTGTAGGAGTTGGCAAACTGAATCATTACCATTTGTTGT
The DNA here is from genome assembly GCF_008641045.1 of Pistacia vera. NCBI lineage: Eukaryota > Viridiplantae > Streptophyta > Magnoliopsida > Sapindales > Anacardiaceae > Pistacia > Pistacia vera. Next base: position 79,322 of record NW_022196096.1, read on the forward strand.
AACTTTTCCTATAAATGAAAATAACACAACATCAAGATTTTTCTAATTATATAATACCATATATATAACAAAGTACTTCAATTGCTTCTGTAGTCTGGTGTTGATTGGAACACCATTCTTTTTTTGTGAGCTTCAATCCACACCTCAACTCTGGACACGACCCACTTCCCAGTTTCTTTTTCTATCAAAAAATGAAAATAATCATAAATGTTTATACTATTTTTCAATATTAAAACTACAATCACATAACAAAGAATGAGACATTACTATATCCTCAGTCATGTGAGCATAGCCCCTTCGACCCCTGTGTAGGAAGTTTGTTTTTCTCCTATTTTTCATTTCTTCACTTTTACCCTAAAATGACCATATGCAACTACATCAACAATACGCATATGCATATTAATAATGACCATATGTGTGCAATGTTATAATTACCTTAAACTTTGGCCCTAATTTTTCTCCACAAACTTTTTCCATTCACTAATACTCTTGATGTTATCAGGTTTGAGGGCCATTATTTCCTCTCATTTTTGGCCATTCAATCCGATTATCACCATTCAAAGCAATGGTCTTCATTTAGTTGGACCTCTTTTTTTTAGGCACAGTAGTGGAATCCATAAGCACTTATCTTTGCCTCAATACCTGCTAAACAAATCAAAGAAAGTTAATATTAAGAATCTAAAAATAACAATTTAAATTAATTAATTATTAAGAAATTTAATAAATGCAAAAAGCCCATTACCTATAAACAAGGCGCAACTACAAATTACACGATATACAATATGTAAATGAATAGATAACTGGCTTCAATCCACAAAAAAAAAGTAATAAATAGTGTACATAAAAGAATTGTAGTTCCGTTTAACTTAAATTTACAAAAGTACATAAATCACACCAATAGACCTTCACAATCCTCTCTCACGTAAACAACTTCCTCATTATCATCATAAATGTTCATATGCATGTTGTAACATATTCGGTCTACTAGTCAAATCTCATCCTCATTATACATTTCCAACTCATAGTAACCTCTTGGTGGTGCCTTCAACACAACGTACCAACTAGGTGAATCAATTTCTTAGAGTGAAACACTTGTTTCGTGAGATGCTAGGATAAATGGCTCCCTTACATACTGATTCTAACTTTGGTGCAAATTGACAAGTGTAAAACCATCTTCAAACTAACTCCATGTCCAGCATTTGCCAATGACACTTGATATTGGAAGCTGAAATGATAGTAATCCAATAAGATAATTTCTTTTATCACCCATAATATGCAACTACATCAACAACTTGTGAAGTATCTTTGCACTTGCTTGACATATTGTTGTGCCTCAATTGAAACACCACTATTTTGTGTTGATTTGTCAAACCATCTTTGTGTGAAACCTTTGTCCATTTATAACATAACCATTATAACTCATGGCATGATTTCCTTGGACCATTTGCAAGCACTTTAGTGTTTCTCATCCTCACATATGGAGGTTAGGAACGAAACCTATACAAACAATTTTAAAGAGGTGTTAATATTATTTATGAGATGACTTACAAAGTATTTAGCAATCATTCAAACTATATACCTTTTCTTTCAACCATGTTGCATATATTATTGCATGGGTCTTTGGGAGTAAGTTGTGATTTCTCTCAAGATTCTTGTTGGATGCTTTAACTCTTCCATATGCATCCAACATGAAAACCAAGTAGTGCAAAAGTCATATACAATGTAAATAGTTATCTAAATTGGAAATCTAGAGATAACACTACTGTAGAGAATGGTTTGGTCACTGTTGTGTTAAATAACACAAACGATGTGCACGCTTTAAACATTCATCACTTAAGACATGACTTTCCTCCCAGATTGGATGACCTTCTAGAATTACGTCGGAAAAGAAATATTGATACAAGCCTTTTGATCATTTCCTCCAAAATCATGTTTTAAAAATACCCACTACAGAAAGTAACAGTTCATCAACAAGATAACATTTTGCAATACAACCTTCAAGTCGTGCACGATTTTTAACATATCCCTTTGAGAATCTTCATGTACCTAAAAAAAAATAATCACATTAAATTAATGTCTTTAAATAATAGACGAATTTAAACAGAGATGGGTTTAACGATCAATCACCTCTCAAACGGATACATCCATCGATACTGAATGGGTCGCCTAGTCGTGCTCCTTAAAATGAATTGAAAGGTGGATCATGATATCAAAGAATGATGAGGGAAAAAATCTCTCAAACATACTTAGGTTTCAACAACTTATCTTCTAGTACAACCAACAACTTCTCTATCAATAATCTTGGCATAATTTATTAAAAAATGCAAATAATCAAAAATGCCATTCTTGGTCCTTGGGTAAAAACCCCTTAATGCTACCACCAATAATTGTTGTATTAGAACATGACAATCATGCAATTTAAGACCTGTTATCTTGCATTCTTCAATTGATACACAATTCCCAATGTTGAGCTATACCCATCAGGTAACTTTAGATTAAGTAATCTCTTACAAAATTTTAAATAATTCTTTACAAAATTTTCTTTCTCGTCTTTGATAACGTATGTGGAGCTGTTGGAAGGTATGTTCTACGCCCATGATCTTTTGGATGCAAATCATGACGAATTCCATACTTCTAAGTCTTTTCGAGCATTGATTCCATCTTTTTGTTTTCCACTTATGTCTAATAATGTGCCAATGATATGCTCACAAATGTTATTTTCAATGTGCATAACATCCAAATTATGGCATAATGGCAACTCTGAAAATAAAATTTGCAAAAAGTTATAAGTAATACAAAATATCCTTAAATTAAAACAAGAATTAGTGTACGAATCATAAACATTTACCCCATTATTCCACAATTCTTGTAGATCTTCTATCAGAGGGTGTAAATAAACATCTATGTCCTTACCTGGTTGTTTAGGTCCTGGAATTAATAAGTCAACATGATATTTTCTTTCTTAATGCATAACCAAGGTGGCAATTAATGTAACAAGCATTACAGGTCAACAAACTATAAGTTGTGTGTGTTTGAAAAAGGATTAAAGCCATCAGCAGCCAAGCCAAGTCTAAGATTTCTAGGATTTTGCAAAAAGTAGGCCATTTATAATTAACCAAGTCCCATGTTACATAATCCCAGGTGACGCATCTTGCCATCTTCACTTTGTGTTTGAAATGCCACTGTAATTCTTCCACCATTTTGGGTTACTTGCTCATCTTTCTAAACCTTGGTATTATAGGAAAGTATCTCAAAACTTTGTCGAGACACCCTTCTAATTTCTTCGTTCTTTCATCTACCTTCCATCTCGAAGAGCCACACTTTGGACAACTTTGCAAGTTTTTTATTTCTTTCCTAAACAAGCAACAATCATTCGCACAAGCATGAATTTGTATCATACCCCAAATCAAACTCCTTAATAAATTTTCTCACAGAGTAGACTGATTTGAGAATCACATTATGCCCTGGTAACATGTCTCCAAGCATCTCTAAAAGGCCATCAAAACTGTTGTCAGTCCAACCATTCGTAACTTTGTGTTTATATAAAGCTACAATGGTAGACATTTTGTATACTTGGCATAACTAGGATATAAAGGAATTTCAGCATCTTCCAATGATTGCGTGAAATCATTGTCTCTTCTCTCTTCTGATGTTGATGGATAATGATTGGCTCCAATATGCAATAGTAATTAAGTTAAAAACATCTGAACTCTTACTTGAGTAATAGTTTCTGTGATATCTTCTTTCACCATGATGGAACCAAATTTTATATGTAGGATCCATTCCTTGTATAATCAGATGCTTATAAACAACATCTATACCATGATGAGTCAAGTGCAACAATCCTTACAAGGACATAAAATCTTTGCTCATAGCCTGCATTCTTTCAGCCATCCAGACAAAGTCCTATGCACCTTGAATGTATGCATTTGTAGCTCTATCAAAAGAGAAAAAAAAAACATCTAAAACTTGTTAAGGAAAATCATTATTACTTCATACACATATGGAAGTGGTCTTTAATCTTTTCTCACCTATTCAGATGCACCCAATCCTATTCATCATCACATTACTTAGTCTACACAATTATTGAAAGCCAAACAATACATGAATAATTATAGGTAAACATGGCAAGAACATTATGAAAACAAAGAAACATGAGTTGAATGAACCAACATAATATGCAAATTCCATTGAAAAACACAATAATGCTTACTCTCTGAATACTTAATGGTTGTAGCTTATTAACTCAATCCTTTGTTGCAATAATCTTAATTCCCTCTTGATATGAGACAAATTTCGATCTGCACAAACGGAAACACTATTACAATTTGACAAATACATAAATTCATATTCAAATATGCACATGCAAACTGTCTGAGACTTCGCTTTTTGCAAACTCCAGTCTGCAATTTTTGTAAATGCATTCCGCATTTTGCAAGCTATAGTTTGCAAACTGCAATCTGCAGTAAATAGTACTATATCTAAATTCAAACATCTAAATTTATGATCTAGAAGTCCTATGATATCTTTATTTATATTAAAAAAAAAAAAAAAAAGAAACACTCTTCCTGACAACAGACCAATAGAAAAGCTCTTCTCCATAGAGCTCGCAGCAAACCATTAGTATAAACTACAAATATTGAATTACAGTTATATCAATTCTTTTTGGTTCTATGAGAGATAGACAATATTAACAAGTATAGCATTGTCAAACTAAAGAAGATATACTTGCCAAGGTGACATTCCATAAAAAGAAGCTCTGAAATCCTCATCTTCCACATCTCTAATGGCATGAGCATGAGGTGATAGTTTCACGACTTCATCCTGCAAACATATAAGTTTGATAGTAATTTGAAAACTTATAGCAAAGAAAATCTTCCTCTGAAATCTAAACCCTTAAAAATGTGAGAAGGCTCCATTTCAGATATTTCAGTATTCTTTCTACCAAAGATGCAATAAGTCTGACGATAAGTAAATAACATAAACTTTAAAAGGCCAAAAGGAGTATACAAGAGGAGAACAATAGAAGAAAAACTAAAATAGAAAATAATCCTCAACTCTAAAGCAAAGCAAACATCATGTATGCTTAATTAACCAATCAAAAAATTATTTGAATCATCATCATTGCTACGACCCCACCTTTATCATCAATATTCTTATACTCAAAATCTTTAAGCTCAAACTGCATCTTCAAGATACACATAAAATGCTAGTTAACATCTATGTCAATCTCCCATTGTCACTAATAAATAGTCACTCCAAAAACCTTAAATCAACTATCATTGATTTTCTTTTGCGATCATAATTTTCTCAACCTTGCAACCAATAGCTCCCATTCCCCTACTCCTAAAAGGACATACATAAGATAGAGAGAAGAAAATGAATATGATGACAATGATAACTATAGTCTGCAAAACAGTCTGCATTTTTGCAAGCTGCAGTTTGCAAAAAAGCAGACTGCATTTTACAAACTATAGTTGAGATAAACTGAATTTGACTAGCCTTGAGACGATTGCTTTAAGCTTAAAAGTTTCTACATTACCGCTTTTGACACAATTTTAATTCTAGCAAACAAAGCAAAAAAAAATAATAGTAAATGCACCAAAAAAAAAAAAAAAAAAAAAAAGTAACAAATGTGAGGAAGGAGTGCAAGAGTGAAAAGAAGAATGTGAAGCAACTAGAAATGACCTTTTTATAGGTGGCCCTCCACCCAGAGTTTGTGTATCCTGATGAACAACATACTCACTATCAAATAACCAAAAAAACGCAAGCAAAACAACTGACAAGATTAAAAAAAACAAAGGAAATGATTCACCTAAATCGTAGCTTCATTGATTTGCCTCTTAAAGGACCGGGGCTTCAATTTAGGGTTCAATAGGTTATGGGTATTGGAGTGTTTAAGCTAAAAATTTGATGAAACCAATGATTTCACTAGATTTTTCTAATGAAGATGATTAAGTGTAGGGTATTTTGTTGAGTGAGTAGGTTGGAAGAGTTGAAAATGCTCTAAGTGTAGGATGGCTTCATTGAGATAACGAAAAATGTTATAGAGGAAGTTGCAGCTGAAATTTTAGTGAAGAAGTAAAATTGCAAAAGTGGCGTGAAGAAGATGAGTGAATTAGGTATTAGGCATCCTTTTTTAGGGGAAATTTTTTTGGCGGGTATACAAGTTTTTGTCGGTTAAAGTTTAAGAAATGGTAATACTTTTAAGTGTTATTATATTTTGATCTAGTAACACTTTTAAGTGTTACCATATTTAATTTAGTAGAATCAATATTATTTCAATACACGCAAATTGCCTATAGGTCGGAGGCGCTGCCCCCTGCACCTACCCATTGATCGGGCAACGAGACTCCCGAATGCGTATGTGTGACCCCTATTGTTGAAGTGTGGACAACTCCAACACTTCGGAGATGAAACAACACCAAAAAGTGATGAAATCACCTAAGAATTAAGGTGAAGAGTCAAGACAGTGAAATGGCTTTTTTAGGCGAGATTTCGAGTCAACCAAGCTTGGGGAAGGCGGATCTAACCTTAGGGAGTATGGACCAGCCTTAGGATGTCTAGAAGTTGCCGAAAAACTAAGAAATTAAAGTCATCGAGAAGATGAATGGTCACAGATGGAGGAAGTTTAATGGTCGTTAGAATCCAGGAAGGTCTTATGTGATGACGGCCGATCGTTGGGAGAAGGAAAATGGTCATTGAAGGTGGAAGTTGGACGGTCTCCGGAAAATGGATGAAGATGGGATGGACGTTTTTGGCTTGCATAACCTTCATCTTACTTTATACTATTTGTAAAAAACATTGAGTTTGGTCCTACATGAATGAGATGTAACAAAGTAAAGCCCAAATAGTAAATTTGACCACTAAACAATAAAAAGAGACAAAATCAACCTCATTCATATTGGCGGGAATAATATTTGTTTTTCGGTAAATAATGGGTTTATGGGAACACTTATAAAATGTATTGTATTTGATTATATGGTAACATTATAAAAAAGTTACTATATTATAGGTCTATTGTAACACTTTAAAATGCTACTGTAGATATATTTCCATAACATTTAGAAAAAGAGTTACCATTGATATAAAATGTGTACAAAAAGTAAAGTGTTACATATAAAATTGTTATCGTAACATTTTAAAATCAAGTGACCATAGATAGTCTGCGGGTAACACTTTAAGGAAAAATGTTACTGTCCAGTGTTACGTAGGCCATTTGTTGTTGAGTGACTATGTTCCTCCATAGGACTTTACTAATGGAATACTCTTGTTTCGGAGCTCCTTAACTTTTCTATCCAATGTTATACTGGACGCTCCTCATAAACAAGATTCTCTTCTAAGTCCACTTTTTTTTTTTTTTTACTTTTAATATATGAGAGGGATCAAACATACCTTCGGAGCATTGAAACATGGAACATATGTGTACTCTGCTCATATTTGGCGGTAGTGCCAACTTATAAGCTACTTTTTACTCATTGTAACACTTCAAAGGGACCAATATATCTCGGTGCTAGATTTCCTTTTCCACCAAAGCACATTATTTGCTTGTAGGGGAAAATTTTAATAAAAACCTTGTCACCACTTCAAATTTTACATCTTTTCTTTTTAAATCCGCATAACTCTTTGCTGTCTTGGGCTTGTTTCATTCTATTTTTGATCAACTTGATATCTTCTATCACTTTTTGAGTGATCTCGGGCCCAAGAGTTGGTTCCAGAGCATATTTCTTCCTACTTCATCCCAATGCAGTGGGGACTATAGTCTCTCATACAGAGCTTCAAAAGGAGCCATCTTAATTGTAGAGACTGGTAACTGTTATTATAAGTAAATTTCACCAAGGGTAACATCTCATGCCAAGTCATTTATAATCCATAAAACATGCTCTTAACATGTCCTCAAGTACTTGATTGTTCTCTCAGTTTAGCCATCCGTCTAAGGGTGGTATGCTATACTAAATGCAAACTGGTACCCAAGTTTCTCTGTAAACTGGTCTAGAGAACTGAAACAAATCTGGAATCTCTATTTGATACTATCGTCTTGGGCACCCCATGGAGTCTAACATCTCTCTGATATAAATCTAGGCCAACTAATCTACGTGGTACTATCCTTTACTGGAAGAAATGAGCTGGTTTAGTTAATTTGTCTACTATTATCCATATCGCATTAACCCTTTTTGAACTCTGAAGGCCTGTAATGAAATCCATTGATATATTCCCATTTCCATTCAGGAATGCTGAGTGGCTGAAGCATCCCGATGGCCTCTGGTGTTCGCCTTAACCTATTGACAAACAAACATTTAGCCACTAATCTCTGATATCCCTCTTCATACCTGGCCACCAATAACTCTTCTTTAAATCTGATTCCTCCTCAAGAACCTTATTCTTCGACTCAGCATTTTGGGGAATGCATATACAATTCCTGAAACAGAGGACACCACTAACAGGTGAAATTCTGGTATTTGCCCTCAAGTGACTGATTATTTTCTAACACACTCATCGACAACTTGTTTTTCTTTATCTCTTTCAATAAAGTAGACCGAATTTCTAACCTGGCAATCCTTCCTGGTATCATCTCAATCTGTTCCCTACACAATTCTTCCAATAATTCTTCTGCATGGAGTCAGGCCAAATAGGCTTTTCTACAAAGCAACAGCACTACATTGGCTTTTCTAGCCTAATACTTAATTTCACAATCATAATCTTTTACCAGCTCTAGCATGTCATTTGCCTCATATTCAGCTCGTTTTGAGTAAAGAAGTACTTCAAACTCTTATGGTCGGTATAAATATTACTCTTAGCACACTATAGGTAATGCCTCCCATATTTAATGCAAAGACTACAGCTACCAACTCTAAATCATGTGTAGGGTATTCGTTCTCATCTCTTTCAACTGTCGAGAAGCATAAGCTATTACCCTACCCAACTGCATCAACACAGCACCAAGTCCTTGAAGTGAGGCATTTGTATAAAAATCTTAGTCTACACACCTCTTGTGGTAACACTAGGATAGGAACTGTGGTTAATCTTCTTTTTAACTCCTGAAAATTCCTTCACAAGCATCCGACCATATGAAAGGAGTTCTCTATTTGGTAAGAGCTGTAAGTGCCTTAGCCAATGAGCAAATCTTACTACAAACCACCGATAAGAGCCTACTAGCCCTAAGAAACTTCTAATCTCCTTCACTGTCTTTGGCTTTTGCCACTCAAGAATTGCCGGCACCCTTACTAGGATCACTGATATACCTTCCTTTGAGACAGTATGGCCTAGGAAGATAACTGATATAGCCAAAACTCACATTTATAAAATTTGGCAAACAACTTCTTATATCTTAATCGCTGTAGCACAAATCTCAAATGTCTTTAGCTTCTCTCTTGACTTGAATAAACCAGGATGTCATCAATAAATACTACTATAAATTGATCAAGACAATATGGAACAGTCGGTTCATTTAAATCCATAAAGACTACTGAGGCATTGGTAACCCAAAAGGCATCACCACAAAACTCATAATGCCCATATCTGGTCTGAAAGCGGTCTTGGCAATGTCTTGCTTTGCCACTCTTATTTGATGATAACCCTACCAATTCAATCTTTAAGAACACTACTGCTCCTTTAAGCTAATAAGATAAATCATTTATGCGAGGGGAACGTGTGCTTATCTTTACTGTCACTTTATTCAACTCTTTGTAATCCATGCACATCTGTAGGGATCCAATTTTTCTCACAATAGGATTGGAGCACCTTCCATGGATCACTATGGACTCCCTGGAAGCATCCCCTGAGTTCCACACTAACACCATCTAACAATTCTATCTTAATGGGCTATCCCACTATAATGGGTTTCAAACCTAATCTTCATGATCCCATGTGTAATAAATAAATGTGTGGCTCCATAATCAATTAATGCATATAAGGGAACTTCAACAGTTCTTGACCTTTTATCGGCCAATCTCTATATTCTTTTTAGGCTGAAATCTTTCTTATTCTCACTTATCTATTATTGAGGGCATCACCCTTAAACAGAAAAACTAGTATCAGATCTTCTCCTAATCTATCATGGGAACAGTGCCGTCGTACACTCCACAGACACCACTCTTCTGCTACTATTGGGTCCGTCGTACCTTCGAATTCTAACAGCTGATGCTGACTGGGTAATCCATAAATAGGCTCAAAAAGATTCTATAACTATCAGGGGTACCGGCCTTCTTCTCTTCTCTAGTGGTCGGTAAAACAAGGGTGTCTCAACTCTCTCCAGTATAAATCTCCTTGATTCTCTACCAATACTGTGTGTACAATACTACGAATCCTTGCTTCATCGAGGACACAGGGGAGTAGGTCCTGACGGGTTGGATGGTTCACACCGCACTCACTACATTCTTTTTACCTGATCGGGTCATAAGTCTCATCTAAATCACATAGCACTAACACTCTTAGTCAACTAAATTAACTCATCTACTATAAGTAAGGAAAAAATAACTTACAACGGTCAGCTACGGTACGTCAACGCTACGAGAGAGGCACACTATCAAATCCCAAAAACATGCTCTGATACCAAAAATGTAATAACCTCTCTCTAGCAGTATACTTGGGAAATATATTATGAAATCACTAAATATGTTATAGAAAACATATATGTACATAAGTATAAGATAGTGGGCCCAAAATAGCATTAATTTTATATCAAATCTCTACATCAAGTACCATAGTCACAAAAAATAAACTCAAAATACAGTCAGACAGTGTTGCCTTCTCCTCACTACTTGACGTTCGATCCGACCGCATCTTCAACTACCTACAAAAATAGTGAAATCAACGAGGTGAGCACTAATTGCTCAATAAGTAAACCCACAATACTTCTATTCTTCTCCGCTACTCAGATCCTGGATTTTCTTCCTTACGCCCAACTTCTCAATTCTTCTCTCCCCTTTATAAGATTCTAGTTTCTCATTTACCGATATGTAAGCACAAATAGGGAAACTAACTCAGGATAGTAGAAACGGGCATGCATATGCACAGCAATAAACTTTTTCTATGCATTGCATTTTCTTTTTGTTTTTCTGTTTTCTTCTTTTTCTATTTCTCTTCTTCTTTTTTGTTCTTTTTTTTTTTTTTTTTTTTTTTTTTTTTCTGTTTCAATCTTTTTTTGCTGTTTTCTTCTTCTTTCTATTTTTCTTTCTTTCTTTTTTTTTTCTATTCTATTCTATTCTTTCTTTCTTTTTCTATTCTTTTTTTCTTCTATTCTTGTTTGCTGATTAGACTGGTTAAGGCATAGATTCGGAACCTTAGCTGTGTGAGTGGGTACAGTCCTCATCTACATGCACTTCTAACGGATGTACAAATTCTTCTTTTTATTTTGGGCCGCTCACCAAAGGCGGCGTGCATGTAGGTATGCTCGTTAGGTACGTCCTCATCCACATGCACTTCAACGAACTGTACAAATTCTTCTTCTTATTCTGAGGCCACTCACTAAAGGCGGTGTGCATGAGGGCTATGCTTTCTCGGTCACTCACGGGGTCACCATCGCAAACACTTCTCTTCTCTTATCTTTTTACATTCTTTAAATAAAATTTCAGATTGAACTTCTTTAATTTATTTCTTAGAGGATGATTCACAATTTATTTCTTCTCTTATTCTTTAATGTTCTCATACAGTGTATGTGCATGGAAATATGCTAATTCTTTGTTATTCTTTCTAAAGCAAATGCTCAAATGCATTATGACATATAAAGATATCATTAGGAAACTAGTTATGTACACAACAATATTCCATACTTGAAATCAATCATAGATTATAGACTAAAAATAAACTATAAAATAGGAAGCACTTTTGAGATAGTCATTCTGCACAAGTCATATTCAAGAAGGCATATCTCGAGTGTATACATATCAGATTGCTATGACTTGGTCTCATTTTAAAGTTTAGAGAAAGGGCTACAACTTTTTGTTCAGGTCTTAACCTAGTTCTATAGGTAAGATGCCCAAATATCACTCAGAAGGCCATGGATTTGACAGGGCAACATGGTAACAAGTTTTCTATTAGGATTTTCATCAAACAATTCATATGCCATGCAAATACCATGGCTACACTTCAAATCTTTCTAAGCCACCCAAATAGGAGTAAGAACTCCCTAAAGCCAACAATCAACTTAGCTGAAGTTCATCCTCCACCTCTCCACTCCATACTTCATTTTTCATCTAAAGTTCCATCAACTCAACACATACAAATACATCAATTTCAAACATATTAATAACAATTCTCATCCATACTAATAAATCAATCTCTACACATACTAATGAATCAATTTTCATCATACTACTAATTCACTTCCCATCATATACTAATAATTACTTCTCATGGTCATAAAATTCCTATCAACAACCTCAAATTTCAATCCAAATTTCTCATCATCCAAACACACATACAACAATAAATAAATTTCTCTACACAACTGTGATTAAATCAAGGCTAAAGTTGGATTTACTACCTTGAATTTAAGCCACTCCAACACTATAATCTCTCTTTGGTAGAATTCCATTTCGTCTTAAACCCTAAGCATATACAACCATAAGAATTCAAAACTTTAAAATTTAATCTCACTTCTTGGTGCAAGAATCTTACTTTGGATGCTTGGATTGAAAATCTATCAAAATCTAGCCAAAATCCTATGAATTTTCTTGGAAATTTAGTGAAGAAATTTAAGAGAATTTGGGTGAGGATGAGAAGACACACCCCCTTGCACTTTCTAAATTCCATTTATGTCCCTTAGTCAATTACAAGAATGCCCTCATTTTTATATCTTCTATGTATTCTATTCTTTCACTCTCCACTCTTCATCTAAATATGAGTGAAATGACCATTTTACACTAATAAAATTTTAAAGAATATTCTTCACACTTGTTCAAGATAACTTTTACAAAATTCAACTAAGGATATTATGGTATGAATAAAGCTACGTACCTGAGTGGGCGTTGCACAAAACCTAGCCACTTCCATTTCTTTTTAATTTCACTCCCAATAAAACTTCCAAAACTAACAGAAACTCCCTTCATTAAAAAAAAAAAAAAAATCACAATATGTAATATATTTAGGACGGGGTTTTACAGTTATACAGATTAGTTGCCATTATAGTTAGAGGCAAGAGTTGAACTTTTTAAGTAAGAGATCAATCAAAAAGAAAAAAGGATATGGCTTGGTACAAACCGATGAGAGATAGCGGAGGAGGAGGCCTCGGAGTATTCCGCCTCGCAAGAACGAACCGAACTCTTACCAATTCAATTACGCTCCCTGCATAGCACTGATCCTTACCCTCCTTATTCTTTTTTCTTGATTCTAGGATCCTTGGTCTGCTGGCTTCTGGCCATGTAACTTTATTTTTATCCATTTCTCTTGAAAGCTCTCGCTTTCCTGTTCTTGAATTCATGGCGATATTGTGTCTTTGCGTTTTTCGTTTCTTGACTTCTTGAGTTTATTTTCTGGGTCGTTTTCTTGGGCTTGAGTCTTTCTTCTTCTTCTTTTGCGTTTTCTTGCATTTTCTTGCCTTTTCATTTGTTAAAAGAATAGATAGTGTTCTGGAAACTAGAGTTGTTTTCGGTTGGAGAGAAAGTGAGGGATATGGAGACCTGGTAGGTGGTGGCAAGAGAGGTACACCAGAGGCGTGATGTCAGAAGATATAAGGAGTGATGGAGAAAAAACTCGGCGGCTTATTGGACATACTTTGGCTCCGAATGTTGAGGACTATGGTGTGGGACTTTTGCGAGGATGATTGCAGCGGGGTCGGGAAAGTTGATTAAGGGTATTATGTGGTGTGGCGATTTGACGGTGGGACAGGTTGAATTGGGGCAATGAGTTCTTGAGAAAGAGGATGAAACCGGGTCAAAACTGAGATTAGTCCTGCTACAAATGAAGAGGATTAAAAGGTTTGATTTTTATATTTTTTACATCACGCTTGATGGTTTCTATGAGTAGTAGTCTTTGTGCATTCTTGATTCATTTGTTTCCATTTGTTGGTCCTAATTTGTATGTCAGTGAAATGTAGAATACTGGCTTCTAATATTTGTTATGGACCTGCGCACGGTTAAGAAGATCACAAGATGTCCAAGAAAGCCACCACTGGAATTCTTTCTGGGGTTGTCGGATTCATCACAAATTCAATTGCCAACTCTAAAGCTGGCAAGAAATTCTTTAGCTTCTGCCTGAGAAGTTGTCTCGCTACTCTGGACAGATTCGGTGAGTTGTTCTTTCCTTACTGCCTTGGTTTATATATCCTAATTAATCAGCTTTGAAGATATTTAATTGTATATTCATTAATTGTCAACTCTAAAGCTGGCAAGAAATTCTTTAGCTGAAGACCACTTTTAGAATATTGTGATGTTTAGTGTAGTATACAGATTGTTGTTTTTATTTTCATGCTTTTAATACTGGGTTTAGAAGCAAACAGTTAGTTTACTGCTTCACAACGATCATACTTAGGATACAGTTGATTAATTACGAATGCCTGTTAAAGTTTCCCAGAAACTAGTTTTTGGATCCCTTAAGAGCAATGACGATTAGTACTCCTCGGAAGATGCTTGTCAAAGGCAGGAGGAGAGTGACAGTGGGTAGTGTCCCAGAGTTGAATGATAGGTGTCATTTTAGGGCAGGGTGTTATTCATCTTTCATTTTGTCTAATGACGTTTGTGTGTAAAATGAGATAAACTAATCACTAAAATGTTGAATTTAAAATTTTATCATCAACTTTTTTCCCACAGATGGTAACTTGTCCGAGGAGGGGAGCAAGATTGTGTCCTCTTCAGATACGAAAGAATCACTTTGTCTGATGGTAACTTCATTTTTTCTCATTTGTGTTATAAATAAAGAGATGCCGTTTTGTTACGAAATCATTCAAAATAAAAGAAACTATACTTTCTTTACATTTCTTGAGATCATACGTCACATTACAAAAGATGAATTCAAAGTATAACCTCCATAGTGACACTAATCTGAAACATCATGCTGCCTGTAAACTTCCATGGAATATATAAACTCAAGCAACATTCCTTGTTCTTAAGAGTCCCCACTTTTTTATTTCAACCAAACCTGCAGAGAGTTGTAAAACTACTTGATACTAATATATAATAATTCGGCGGCTTTTTTCTTTTTATTTTCTTCCTTAACCTTTTTCAATTGTAGAGGCTTTTCACAACTCATAATCTTTTTTATTTCGTCATGTGCAATTGATTGGAAATTTAACAGTCAAATATGTTTAAATTAAATTTATAAAAGGGTAATTAATTAAAAAAATACAAAATTGAAAGGGTAATTTTAGAATTAAATAGAAATAGGGGCTAATAAGTTAATTGATGGGATGCATACATAGAATCACTCATTAATAAAATATTCTTATTCAAATTCTTAAAAATCAATAAATTAATTCTTATTCAAATTCCTACCTACTCTCGAGGGGATTGGTTTAGAGCAATTAAAAATTTAAATATCTGAAATCAGTAGAATCATTTCTTATTCAAATTCCAACTCCTACTAGTCAAGGCATAACACAAACTTAGTATATATATATATAGAGCAAAGGTTTAACTCCCGTATCAAATTGCTTGTAATTTCCAGTTCAATCCCATTCAAAACTTTTGGAGAAGAAGTTAACTCTGTTACAGAGTCAATTCGAAAAGAAAGAGGAGAAAGAACAGCGATGAGGAGAAGACCTATGGGATGAGGAGGGGAAAGACCATAGGGAGTTTCAAAAGTATAGTGGCTAGGGTTTCTCTTCTTGAACTCTTATTACTACATAATAATATATGTAGTTTCCATTTTACCCTTACACTTTCTAAAAATTTCATCTATGTCCCTTATTCAATTACAAGAATGCCCTCATTTTTATTATCTTCTCCATGTTATTCTATTTCTTTTCACTCCCCACTTTTTCAACTAATTATGAGTGAAAAGACCATTTTACCTCTAATGAAGTTTTAAGGAATTTTCTTCACACTTGTTTAGGATAACTTTACCAAAATTCAACTAAGGGTATTAGGGCATAAATAAAGCTACGTACCTTGATGTGGGCGTTACATTTAACGTGTCTATTTTGTAGAGCATTAAATGCTAATCCTAGACAACAAATGAATTAGCACGTTAATTCAGTTTTATACGTTGTCAGAATTTTGAGCGAAACATTCCTAACCAGTTTGATATCTGGCAGTCTTATCCATAATAACAGCTAAACCCTTCAAGGTAAATTCATCAATGATGGCTCTGAGACTATGACTTTTTTTTGATAGGTCCCTTCAAGCTTCTGATCGCAAGCTCCTTAGGTTGCTTGGACACTTTCCTGTATTGCTTCCAGATCGCATTACCCTCTGGTTGCTTCATCCATATCGCATACTTATTTCGACACATGCTTAGAGTACATCTAGTTAAGCTTGCAGCCTTCTCATCTAGCTCATCTGGTTGCTAGCTTTAGATTGCAAGCCTATCAGATTGCTCGCCACATGTTTCCGAAATGATATCATTCACGTTAACATGATGAATATAAGTATGGAAATGAGCATCATATCAGTAAGACAGCCAGCATATTTCATTGTAACTTGAAGCACACATGTGATATATTTCAGTATAGAATGTGAATTTCTTTCATTTGAATAAGTGTCTTATCTAAATTGGACATATTTCCCATGCGGCTGAAACCTGAAAGCTCCGTTAACCAGAAATTCGTCACTGAAAGGTTGTCTTCTCTAATAGTTAGTGAAATAGCTCATTTTCTATGTTTGTTTGGTTGTTTGTAGTTATTTATTATTCCCTTTTTCTTTCGGTTGTGTTCATTATGAATAACTCTCAAAGTTGGCATATGGCAGATTATTAATTTCAATATGATGAATAAATACGAATTGAAGTGTTAAATCCCATCTATAAAGTAATGCTCCTGACAGAGAGGAAAAGTGTACGAAAAAATAAAAGTAATTGTGCAAAAGAGTATGAAACTGTAATCTTAGAGTTAAAATTCAAGTATTGGGTATTTGTAAGTTTTTAAGGGTTTTTTTTCCATTTTAAAAACTTTTAGGGGGTCATGGTAATTTTACAGGGTACCTAGAACCGGAACCGAAACTGTTGTTACAGGTTCTGGTTCTGGGTACCTAGGAATCGGAACTGTCAGTTCCGGTTCTGGTTCCAAATTTCAAGGAACTGTCGGTTCCGGTTCCGATTCCGGTTCCTTCAAAAAGTGTAAGGTACCCGGAACCGAACACCCCTATATAGTATATATAGGCCATTTCTCTTTTCCCCTTTAAGAACCAAGTTCTGATTTTTGTACACATACAAGCACCCATTGTTAGCTTTATAGGAACATCCAGCCTCATCTAGGGTCTCTAAGGAGATAAGATTCCTTTTTAAATCAGGGATGTACCTAACCTTGGTTAGTTTTACAAGTTTTCCATCAGTTAGTCTAAGAGTTACACTGCTTATGCCCTTCACTCTACAGGCCTGATTGTTTCCCATATAGATAGTTTCAGTTTCTTGTGTTTCTAGATTTTGGAACCAGCTCTTGTATGGGCTCATATGAAAGGAACAACCTGAGTCTAGGATCCATTTCTTAGCAGTATCAGATGTTGATACTGTCAAGACCTCAGGCTCATCCCATTGGTTTTTATTAGAAGCCAGGTTACTCTCAGTGTTTCCATGTTTGTGTTTCTTCAACCATTCAAAATAGTTTTTCTTGATATGACCAAGTTTATTGCAAAAGAAACACTTCCTAGTATCAGATTTTATTTTATTGTTTCCCTTCCATTTTCTGTTGTTTTTAGACCCCTGTTGATACTGATTTGTCTTTCCTGCTTGACTAGGTTTGGCCTACCTTTTACAAACAGATTGCTCCTATATCTTTTCTAGACCTTTAGCTCTAGTTCACTAGCTTTGAGTCCAGCAACTATCAAATCTAAACTAGGCACAGTCCTTGAATACTGTAAAGCATTCTTTACAACTATATAATATTCGGTTAATGAATTTAATAAAATCATTGCTATGCTGGTGTCCCTTAGTTCTTGATCACTTCATTTAAGAATTAAAGTCATTTTCAAGAATTCATCTAGGTTATCCTCAATTGATTTAGAACTATCCATTTTGTATGAAAATAAAGCACCCTTTAAAAATGCTAGATTAGGTGCTGACTGTAAAGAATAAAAGGTTTCGAATTTACCCCATAGGCCTAGAGAAGTTTCTAGCCCGTCTACCTTTCGCAAGACATTGTCTGACAGATTCATCACTATGAGGTTGTACGCTTCCTCATTAATNCAAAGAATTTAGTAGGATCATCGCTAGACTAGTGTCCCCTAACTCCTGGTCAATTCCTTTAAGGATTAAAGTCATCTTTAAAAACTCATCTAGATTGTCCTCAATCAACTTAGCATTATCCATTTTGTAAGAAAATAGGGTACCTTTTAAAAATGCAAGATTGGGTGCAGACTGTAAAAAGTATAAGGTTTTGAGTTTACCCCATATGGCTAGAGGACTTTCTAGCCCATCTACCTTATGCAGGACATTGTCTGACAGGTTCATCACTATGAGATTGTACACCTCCTCATTGATCTCATGCTTCTTCCTCAATTTCTCCTTTGGCTACTTGGATGCGTCATTCTCTAGAGCAATCCCACTTTGTTGTGGGAAAGTAGAGCCTTCATCTTCTTCTTCCAATTGTCGAAGTCAATCTTTTCATCGTATTGTGTGATTTCAAGTCGTGTGGTTGACATATTATAAGTGTTTGTGTTTAATTTGACTCTGATTCAAGAAGCCCTAAATTGAAATCTTAGACAAAAGTGGTTATTAGATTCCTAACAGATTAATGAGTAAATAACCCTAATTCTTCCAAGAACCTTCCAAAATTGACGATTTAAACCTTGAATCTATACTCCTAGGACTCTAGATTACTGAGGAATGACTTAATTTGAAAAGCCTCAAATTTTGACAAACACTAGAAATTTCCAAGAACCCTAGATTGTTCAAAGATTCACCAAATCGATCAATCCTAATGCTTATTGGCTCTGATACCAATGTAAGAACTAAATGACAATACAAGCAGATCAATATATCACATAAACCACAAGGAAAACAAGAACTAACACAACACATATTTTACCATGGTTCACTTATCCAAATTGGATAAGCTACGTCCACAGTCAGCTCCGGAAATGGGAGAGCTCATTTCACTACTTATTAGAACAAGATTCAACCATGAACAAGAACAAACCCAATCACTCTCAATGATTACAAGAAATCCTCACAGTAACAAATCCTAGAGATACTCACTAGGAATCCCCAAGAACAAGAGCAAAGAAGCCCTCCTGATTGACTAATAGATTACCCAATCACACAAGTTACAGTGATTACAAAGATCAATCTAAGACCTTTAACAGAGAGAAAAATGTGAATGCAAAGCTCTTTAATTAGAGACAAAAACGTAGCCCTCAATTTTACTATGCATTGCCCTTTTATATTGTTGACTTAATGAAGCTTCTCAGCCATCAGACCAGATTTGGATCAACGACTAGGATTCAACACAGACAGATACCAAACGCCGCATTTCATTAATCTCCAAAGCAATATAGTTTCAGTCTTCACCTCAACAGATCTAATAAATTGATTCACTGCTTCCCCAACAAAAGATGGCCAACATATTTTTCTATGTTTACCATGTGAATATCATCAAACTTATTAAGTTTTTAATCATCTCATTGGAAACAATTGGAATCTTGACAGCTTTCACATTGGTTTAAACCCTTAAAACTTCACGAAGCTCAGTGTAAATTTGGTTTATGATATTCTTTTTAAATTATTACCATGCTTAACTGATATTGATGGGATGAAAAATTGAATAGTCCTAGTATCAACAGGAAGCAGAAATATCTGAGCCAAAGAGCATATGAATTTTTATTGAAAATATTGTATGTATATTTTTCTCATGTACAAGTATGACTACATCATAATTTAAAGTAGTTGTTGAGGATGTTGAGGAGAGGAGACTTGTTTTTTTATCAAACTCCTATACAGCTCTCAATTCCTTCTTCAAGATCTTGAATGCGATTCCAACTTTTAGCTGGTTTGAACTGGAAGATGTTATTGGATTTGATGTCTTGAGACTAACGAGTGATTGCAGTGCTGCATCCACCTTATCAAAATCATTTACATCTTTTTTTCCTTTCTACATGCTATTCTTTTGATTGATAAGCTTGGAAACATGACCAATACTAATCTTTGTTAGCCTTTGGTCTGAGATAAGGGACAACATGGAGTAAGCACTATGATTGTCACCGCTTCCTCTCCTTTAGCATGTAACCATGGCCTTGGTCTCAAGGTCCTCATCCAAGGTAGAAAAGTGCATTCTATACCCTTCAAAATTTTGGGCCTTGTGAATGGCCTTTTTCACAACTTTCTAAGGTAAGTATTTCTTAACTCATCGATTTCAAATTCACCTCCCGTCTTCTACGCAAGATTGACTGCAGTTCAAGTATGCATTCTTTGTTGCAAAAGGAATCCTTAGCCTGCTACTAATTCCAAGAGGATTAGAGGTCCATCCAACAACTTTTGTACAATCTCTTTTGTTGCTCTGGGCTAAAGCTTGTTGAGAAAGGGCAACTGAAGCAACCTATCAACAGAATCATACAAGTCTTGAAGGGCATTAAGTCTTTGGCTTATTGATGATGAAACGTTGAAGCTGATTTAGAGGCCCTTATCTATGCAATGCTCATCAAAATCTGAGGAAAATGGGTGTGGCCTAGAGGGCAGCTGTTTGACTGAGTGTGGTAAGAAGTAGCATTTTGGTTTCTTTAGATGAGAGAAAGGCTTAGAAGTTGAATTTGCAATGTTTAGCATTTGCCTTGTATCCCCTGGAAACTACTCAATATTATGAAAAAGTAAGGGAGACAAGAGGAATCTGAGTGCTTCATACATCAACAAGCAGTAACATGAAGATTTCGATTCATCCATACCCTTGTCAGGATGTTCATGTATTGTTCCATGCCACCAATATATAAATATTTTCTAATTTTAGAAACTCATAAAACCAAGAGAGCATATGGCAAATTCCATGCGGGGTTCAATTTTTCTGCTCTTTCAAATCATTTTCAATTAATTGTCCCCACATGGCATGCCTCCTTGGAAAACAAGAGTATCACTCTTGCATATATAATTAAACCGAATGCACAGCAATGCCTCCAGAGAGGGGCAAACTCAACTAAATAGGAGGATTCATCTTTTATATAAAATTGAGTTCCATGTTGTTATATAGCAGAGCGAATAATTTTGTCTCCACTTGCAGGTGCACACATGTAGTAATTATTTGAAAATTGTATAGAGCAGTTGGTATTACCTTTTTCTGGTGTCAATATCAATCGTGTGTTGCTGATTATAATAGTTCTAGTGCAATTTATAGGTTAAATAAATGGTAATGAGTTGGAGAAATGTAGGGGGATTGGGGAGACATTGTCAAGACAGAAAAATTAGATCAAAATCAAAATCATGTTACTACTGACTGATATTTGAAGAATATGGGATTCCTTCTGTTGTTTACCTATAATATTTATTTAGATCGCAGGAGAAGAAAGCCACAATCTATAGCGAATGGAGGATTAAAACTTTGAGGAAAGAAAATGGTGCTTCAGCTTACTACTTGGCGATAGTTTCCATCAAGACCTCACCCTCTAATTCGAATGATGAAATCTTAGCATATTAGGGCTTCTGAATCCACCTCTACATCCTCATCATCAATATGCCATCAACTAATGGCCTCCAAGATATGCAAGATTGGTTGAAAAGTTATTGGAGTTCCTTTTACCAAGTTCAACAAAAACAACACCAGCGAGCAATTAGATTGATCTCTTAGGCTCTTTAATGTGTGTAGCACAAACAGAGATGCTGACAGGCTATTCCAAATGTACGAAAACGCGCAAGTAATAAAGCGAGTAAACGAGTGTTGAATCCCAAAGGAACTACTACCAAGTACCAAAATAGTCTATTTTGTAACTATTTGATGAAACATAATTTAAGAAGAATAATGAAAAAGCAACAAACTAAAAACTAAACAAAAGCAGAATTTTATTAATACTTTGGTAAACAGATCAATATGACTAAACCTAGGGCACAATTTCACACCAATTTAATCATAGCATTGACAATTATTGCTAAACTAATAAGGTACTTAAAGGCCAAACTCCTGATATTTAACTTTCTCTCGAACAATTAACGAATTAACCCTTAAGCAGAACCCAAAATATCTCTAAGTGGATTTAGGAGCTAAGAGATCATTAAGTTCTATGGAATTACTAGAGCCTTATAGATCGCGGTAACCTATCTAGCGTTCGCTAATTATGGTTTTATTACCTTAGACAAATTAGGTCTCGATCTCAACCCAACCATGATATCATTCAACCCTGGATCCTTAAGAATTGAAAGCATTACACACAATAATAAAACTTGAATAATGCTCAATAAGAATTAACAACAAAAAGTCAACACATTTTTATAAATTGGGCTACATCTTTAGCCCTAGAAAAGGGATTTAGTTCATAATTGAGTAATAAAAACACCATTGTATTCAAAACATGAGTTCAAGAAAGAAAAATAGAAAAACTTCTCTATTGGGAACGAGAACGCAAGAATTGATCTCCAAAAATAGTAGCCTCCTTTTCTTCTCTAATCCCCTAAAAACTAATAAAGACCCTTATTTATAGTGCTAGGGTTTGGAGGTAAATTAGGAAAGAATTAGATGCCTTAAACCATTCAGATTGCACTAGGAGAATGCAATAACCCAAAAAGGCCCGTGACCATCGCTGCGGCGATAAGAAACGATCGTTGTGATATAGTTCTTTTTCCATGAGTCGTGATCTTCAGAATTTGGTAAAGTCATCAACCAAACTTTTTAGTCTCTAAGTAAGCTTTCAATGCCATAAGAAGTTGAATTCTGATTTCACAGATCAAGGTATGTAATGAAGTGCGAATACGTGTGACAATTTGATCACCAAACGTTCATTCCATTGTTGTCTTTTAATTATGTCAAAACAAAGAAACTTGCGTGCACCTCATCGGAAACACACTCACGTGTTAAATTTATGAATTAGAGAAACAACACAACATCAAAGTTATTACACAAAACAGAAAAAAAAAAAAAATAAACATACTGAAAATTAGCACCAAAACTAAACACTAATCAATAAAATAAAAATAAAAATAAAAAGCTTGGGTTGCCTCCAATAGCGCTTGGTTAAATTCGTAAGCTTGACTTTTCATTTTCTTCAATCCAGATCATCTAGGAGAGTCCAAGCCCTCATATCCTTAATTTCACCATTCACATAAGGCTTTAATCGTTGTTCATCTACCATCTCAAAGTCAACCTCCATAGTCCTAGAGTTGACTAAACAATTCTGTTGGGGTGAACTAGGGTAGTTTTCTTCTAATTTTTTATTCACTATGTTATCAAGGACACTAATCTCAAAGCATTTGTCTAAGTCGGATGGACACTTCTTAACATCAAAAACATTAAACTCTACTTGCTCATCTTCTACCCTTAAGATTAGTTCCCTTGATGAACATCTATCAATGCTTTACCAGTGGCTAGGAAAGGTCGTCCTAGGATTAAAGGCATTTCTCGATCTTCCTCCATGTCTAACACTATGAAATCTACTGGGAAAATCAGTTTGTCTACCTTAATCAAGACGTCTTCTACCACCCCCCTAGCATATGTTATTAATCGATCTGCGAATTGGAGAGACACGATGGTTGGCTTCACTTCTCCTAATCCAAGTTTCCTATAAATAGAAAACGACATCAAATTTATACTTGCCCCTAAATCACATAAGACTTTATCAAAATAACAACTACCAATAATACAAGGGATAGTAAAACTCCTTCGATCTCGTAGTTTAGGTGGTAGTTTCTTTTGAAAAAGTGCACTACACTCCTCCGTTAGCATTACTTTCTCATGTCCTCAAATATTCTATGAATATGCAAGCTTCAAAACATGTCGATAAACTTACTAAATTGCTTGTCAAGCTTCTGATTCTTCAATCGGTGTGGGAACAGAAGGTTTGCATGGCTCGAAGAAAGTTTCTGCTTAGCTTCACGCTCGCTGCGACCACCAGATTCATTGCCACAGCGACGAGTTGAAAATTCTGCTGATTTGGGAGTTGTTTCATGATTGCCACGGCGATCGTTCTTCTACTTTTCCTTCAAATCTTTCTCTTGTTCTTGGTTCTGTTTTTCATCTTCTGAATTCTCCAAAGTTCTTCCACTCCTCAAGGTGATTGCATGCGCTTGTTCCTTAGGATTCTTCTCTGTATCGCTCAGCAAAATCCTTGAACTCTTCCCGCTAATATGTTATGAATTTGCCCAATTTGGGTCTTAAGGCTTCTAATAGAGGCTGATTGATTTTGGGCAAGGATTTCAGTCTTCTCAAACCTCTTGCTTGTCTCTTTAATGAACTTGGTAAACACATTCTCCAAGTTAGATTTTGGTTCTTAAGTTTGAAAAACAGGAGGTGGTGTAGGATCGTTGTTGTTGCTCCGAGAGAAATCAGGATGATTCTACCATGCTGGGGTATAATTGTTGGAATATGGATTCCCTTGCCTTCTTTGGAAGTTGTTGATGTAATTGAACTGTTCAGGTTGTGCAAACAGACTTCCTATTTGGCAATCTCTAATTTCAGAAATTGAAGTAGGAGACTTGATAGCATTAACTTTAAGTGCAGCACCCAATTGTTGTTGAATAGTTGAAACTTGAGTGGCCAAAGCAGTGTAACCATCTAAATCTAATTCATGAACTCCTACTACTCTCCTTGAAAAATTCCATTCTAAAGGCATCATATATTTGTTGCTTGCCATCACTTTTCTTAACTATCAGATTGTTCTCTCGTTTTTAAGGTTAAAATGAACTAAGTCTACACTCTTAGTATGTGCACGATCCAAGACCTAAAAACAAGAAAACTTTGGTAATCTAAAAAAAAAATGTATTTATATAAAAGAACAAACTAAACCTAATATTAAAACTAAACTAATTAAAATAACAAAAAATAAAAAAAATCAAATTGGTAACAAAATATTTCGTATTGATATTGGTAAAAAAAAAAATAGTTCCCCGATAACAGTGCCAAAAACTTGATAGGTTATTCGCAAGTGTACGAAATCGCGCAAATAATAAAGCTCGAGTAAACGAGTGTCGAATCCCAAGGGAACTACCTACCAAGTACCAAACTAGTCCATTTTGTAACTATTTGATGAAACATAATTTTAAGAATGAATTTAATGAAAAAGACAACAAACTAAAAACTAAACAAAAGCAGAATTTTATTAATACTTTGGTAAACAGATCAATATGACTAAACCTAGGGCATAGATTTCACACCAATTTAATCCTATGCATTGACAATTATTGCTAACCTAATTAAGCTTATTCTAAAGGCCAAACTCCTTGATCTTTCACCAACTTTCTCTTGAACAATTAGCGAATTAACCCTTAAGCAACAACCCAAAATATCTCTAAGTTGGATTTAGGAGCTAAGAGGTCATTAAGTTCTATGGAATTTACTAGAGCCTCATAGATAGCGGTAACCTATCTCTAGCGTTTGCTCAATCTATGGTTTTATTAACTTGGACAAATCATGTCGTATCTCTCGATCTCAACCCAACCCATGATATCATTCAACCTTCGGATCCTTAAGAATTGAAATCATTACACACAATAGTAAAACTTAGAATTAATGCTCAATAAGAATTAACAACAATAAAGTCAACACATATATATTCATAAATTGGGCTGCATCTTTACACCTAGAAAAGGGATTTAGTTCATAATTGCAGTAATAAAAACAACCATTGTATTCAATAACATGAGTTCAAGAAAGAAAAATAGAAAAACTTCTCTAATTGGCGAACGAGAACTGCAAGAATTCCGATCTCCAAAAATAGTAGCCGTCCTTTCTCCTTCTCTAATCCCCCTAAAAACTAATTAAAGACCCTTATTTATAGTGCTAGGGTTTGGAGGTTAATTAGGAAAGAATTAGATGCCTTAAACTATTCAGATTCGGACTAGGAGAATGCAATAACCAAAACAGGCCTGTGACCCATCGTTGCGGCGATAAGAAACGGTCACTGCAGCGATAGTTCTTTCTATCCCACGAGTCCGTGATCTTCAGAATTTGGTAAAGTCATCAACACAAACTTTGTAGCTCTCTGAGTAAGCTTTCCAACGCCACAAGAATCGTTGAATTCTGATTTCTACAGATCAAGTTATGATCAAAACATCGAAGCATGCTTATCTTGAAGGATTTCCAGATTTTACGTTGTATCTTCGATGCGTCACAACTTTCTCGTTTCAACTCCGATTCTTGCACCGTTTGTTCTTACTTGTCACGAATTCTATCGACATCATTCTTTTTCCTTCAAATATCGGTTTGAACTTGAAAATACTCAAAATACACCCGTGATCCCGTAAAAGGTATTTATGAAATAATTAATTAAAATTCCACAAATTAAACACATTTTTCCATAAATAATCCAATTAAATCACTAAAAAAAAATATACTTTCAAGCTCTTATCAGATGCTTTGTCACAAATAAAAGCATTTGCACAAGAGCTTCAATCAATTCTGCAAAGAAGACAAGGAGACAAATTGGACTTGGCAGTGAGGTTAAGAAAAACTTAAACTTGAGGAAGGCCAAGAGAAACACTATTTACAATGCCTTGAAGAATTTGAAGTGCATGGAGAATAAAGAAGTCCAAGGCTCAAACTAACATGTTAAGAGAGGTGGAGGAAAGGACTCTTTCTGTGTTAAACTCCTTGCTTTCTTTTATATCTGGCCCAAAGTCTCCATCAAAAGCTGAATGGTTAGTCATTAGTTTACAAGTTTATGCACAGCAGAAGAATAGCACGTGAGGAAGAAGAAACCAATATAAATGAATTTTCGATGGTAGATAATGCATTGCAGGGGCTCCTTAGTTGCGAGTCAAAATGTGCAAAATGAGCTGCAAAAGACAGCATTGTGCATTCAAAATTTTGAAGATGGACTTGGGTCTCTCTATAGGGGTTTGATCAAATCCAGGCTGTCTATTCTCAACATTCTCAACCGCTAGACTAGACAATCAAGCTGAACTCAATACTTGTACAGAAATGAAATATACTTGTATTATGTATTAGATACAAAATTGAAATACACTTTCCTCAAATTACTGCTGACACATCTTACTTTTTTACTTCTATAACTTGCATAGTATTTATATATTTGTGAGTTCACTTGCAATAATTTTCAATTCTTAGTCCATTGAGTAAATCAATTGAAGTTAGGGAAAGAAGGAATGTATACTGAATTTAATTTTTCTGTGAAAACAAGTAGATGAGAATAGGATCAAGTTCAGAAATTCAATTAGTCAATATCGAAGGAATTAGTTAATAAAGAAAATGCTTTGTCCCAGCTTGCAAGTATACACGCATATGTTTCTAATTCAAGTTTGGTGTCAGATTGGTTTTTATGCTACTCATATCAGTCCTAATGCTGGAAAAATTCTTTCTGGCCCAAGTTTGATATAATTAAAAACTAGTCAAAGTTCAATTACATTCACTTGATAGATTCAAACACCAAATACTTAATGCATAATTTATTTATGTATACACAATGTTTCCCACCCACCAGCTTTCCAAATCACCATATCACATTTTACCTTGGGAGATCACAAAGATCCTGAACTTAGGCTAATACAATATGATATAGTGAACAGTAAGCAATAAAAAATGCAAATGCACGAGTGGAATGACATTGAACTCTTCCATGTGAATATCATGAAATTTTGATGTGTTTGATTATCTCCCTGGAAACAATTGGAATCTTGACAGATTTCATATTGGTTTAAAGTAAAATAATTTCTGTGAGGCCTCAAAGTTTTGAAAAACCTGCCAATTAACCCGGCAAAGCTTCTTTCTTGAAAAAAAATACCTTCGATAACTTTGTGTTAATTACTCATTGAGTCACCAATCACAGTGTAGATTTTATTTTTAATTAATTTACCCTGCTTAACTGATATCCATGGGATGAAAAATTAAACACTCACAATATCAACAGGAAGCAGAAATATTTGAGCCAAGGAGTGACTTCTTCTCCCTGCAATCCTCTTGTTGGAGACATTTCTGAAACCTTTGGCTTGACTGCAGCCTTGGTTCATAGAGTAGTCTCTATACCACTCATCTTTCTTCTTTGCCCTTGCGTCTCAAGAGCACTCATCAAATCATCCAGAGTCATTTTTGTAATGTCTCTGGAATTATTTGCCACAAATTTAAGGCAAACTCACAAGGATTTTCTCCTTTTGCCATAAACTTTTAAGACAAACTTACAAGGATTTTCTTCACAACCCTTCAGGAAGATCTTACTCCTCCTCACTGAATTCATTCACAAAATTCAGCAATCTCACAGGTCCCTAAGATAAAGGGCTCTGATACCATTGTTGGAATTTAGAAGCCAAGAAAATAAAGTTATGGCTTCTAAATTCAGTGAAGGAAAAATCTAAAACAATAAATTTCACTTCATATTTTCTCATATTTTTTCCTAATACATTCATCTTAGGATCCCTTTTTATAGAGTTGCAAAGGGATAGCATAAACAACTGCATTTAAGATTGAAACATGCAGTTAATAGAAGTTTCAAATTAAAAACTGAAAGTTACAGAATTTTAATTAAACTAAAACTGCACATCAGGTCATGCCGGTCTTTGCCATTTTTTTTCCTTGCTGCCGTGGCAATACTTTTCTTATGCTGCAACATTTTAATTTTCTACCAAAAGATTCATACTTCAACAATATTGAATTCGTTACTGTGCTTCATTTCCGGGCCCAAGTCACAACAAAATTGAGCAGTTGGTCATTAGTTTCCAAGCTTGTGCATAACAGAAAGATGGACATGCGAAGAAGAAGAAGCAAATATAAATGAGATCTCAAGTTAGATGCTGCATTGCAAACTCTCCTTTGCTGCAAGACAAAGCAAATTGAAGATGTGCAAAATGAGCTTCAAAATTTGGAGTTGTGATTCAGGATATTGAAGATGGAATTGAGTCTCTGTATAGGAATTTGATCAATCCAGGGTGTCCATTCTAAACATCCTCAACCAGTAGCCTAAACAATCAAGAGAACTCAATACTTGTACAGAAAATCAATTATAATTGATTACACTTGGATACAAAATTATACACTTTTCTTGAAATTATTGCTGCTATATCATATCTTCCCTCTTTAATTCTATACTTTAATAGTTAGTATGCTTATTTGGAATTCACTCAAATCAGCTCTGTAAGAAATCAACAGGAAGGAAAACAGAAAAAAGAGAAGGAAAATAATCTCAATTGAATTCTTAAAGCATACCCATGAGTGAAAACCAAGAACTGAGTTGATTAGTTAATGACCTGTGTCAACTCGCAAGTATACTCAAAGAAATTGACTATTATGCAGTTTATGTAAGTGCTCATGGCTGTCAAGATTCTTATTGTCTTGATCCTGATCATAGTTAGAGATTGATCAAATTCACATGATGAACTCAAATTTCACAGCTTAATCCGCTTTCTGCCTTTCTGTTAGGGGGATAGTATCAAATAGTGTAGCAAGCAAATTGTTAACTAACAAATATTTTTTCTGTTAATGAAAGAAAAGCAAAGTTTGTTTGCAGATCTTACCTATCTCTTGTTAAAAATCATTAGGTGTAGAATTATTTGATTGTTTTCTCCATTCTAAATTAGCATAATCGGGATGGAAGCAATAAGAATATGCATCAATAATTCATGAAAATTAGTTTAATAAGTTAATGCACAGAACAATATTATATACATGAACGTGTGAACAGCCATTGTCTTCAAGAGAGGCAGGCCTATCGGACACAGGATTCAAATGAGTTATATGTCAATGAAAAAGCATAGCAATTTAAATTTCTTCATTGAATTTGCAGAGGATGAGATTCCTTATGTTGATTCATGATACCAACTCCCGCAATATACTAACACGAATTCGCAAATTGTTCTCGTGTACATTCAGAAAATTGTTAAAAGCACATGTGCAAGTGGCTACTAATTAATTGCTTTCCGTCATCTCCATGAGGAAGCCTCCAGGCTACAGTCTGGGTTTGACATGCCCTTTCTTTGAGGCTATGGCTGTGGATTCACTTCAGAAACTATAACTTTGTCCCTAGGTATTGGCTTATATTAAATTTAGTAAAGGCAGAAACTTATACGAAGTTACAACACAACATTTTTTATATAATTTCTGTCTTTCATGCCCCGATTGAGCTTGTTCTTACTGTCTGTTTTTACCATTGAAGATACAGATGCGCTCCATAAGGCCCTTAAACTTTCTGAGGCACCTTTAAGCAGACACATTATTACATCTCATTAATTGATTGATTTCAATCATCAATGGGAGACAATTGGACTCTTGACACCTCTGTATGTATATTACATTGCATAAAATTTGCCAAAAACTAATAATTGAATCTCTGAGATAAGTGTTGATCAATTTCAAACCTGATGTTTACATGGGTAAATTTTTCTTAAACAGTTAAATTTAAATTAAACTTCTTCACCCAATTTATTAATTTTTTTTTCCTTTTACTTCTGATAAAAAAATTAATCAAGAATGCTTATGGTAGAATCAGAAACAATCGTTACTGTAAAAGTAAATGGTAGTTTGAAAGAGAGAAGATGGATATCAAAGGAAAAAGTTGTTTGAATCTAATTGATTTAGATTAACAAGATATAGAAGTGTATTTGATTGATGGACAAGTATAAAGTATCAAAATTTTGTAATCTAATTGTTGAGGATGTTGAGAAGAGAGACTCTATTTTGATCAAACACGCTCAAGGACTCAAGTCCATCTTCAAGATCTTGAATGCCTGACTCCAACTCTTTAAGCTGGATTTTGATGTTTTCACATGTGCTTTTCTGTTGAGAAGGGTAGATAATTCGGCATCCACCTCTTCAAACTCATTTGGGTCCGTTTCCTCACATGCTACCTGTTGGGTGCATTAGCTTGGAAACTACTGACCAGTGCTTAACTTTGATGAAGCCCTCGCCCTGAGATAAGGGACAGAAGAGATTCAATCACATTGAAGGTGATGGAATCAACCTCTTTTAACGTGCTTATCATCTTGTTCCTGTTCATTTTTCATGAAGCTGTTATTCAAAGAGAAGAGAGATAAAACTCTAAAAGCTGGACATAAATTTTTCATTAGACAAAACCTGCATATAACATACTTCAACAACTGTTTCACAACCAGCCGAAACTTTTCCTTAATCTAAGCTAAGCCACACAAAAGGCTAACAACTCCATACAAGAATTGAGTCATTAAACAGAGGATTAACATAAACTACAATATATCTTAAGTTACTAAGAAGAGAAGCACTCCCATGCAGTCCATGCAGAGTAGAAACTCTTCCAGGTTTCACACGCATTTGCCAATCTACTCCAGCACAGCATCAACCTTCAACACTCCACCTTGGTGCTTTGGCTGGAACACCAAGTTTTAGCCTCAAGGCTTCAAACTTGGATTTACATAATGCCTTTGTTGATATCTGCAACCTGGTCTTCTCCTCGGCAATGAACTAAGTTCACTTCTCCACCTTGTTCAGCTTCCTACAGACAATTTTGATTTTAATGTGCTTTGTTCTGCGTGAAGCACAGGGTTCTTTGCCATTGACAGCCGACTGGTTGTCACACAAAATCAAGGTAGGACCATTTGCATTTGTGTAAGTCATCAAGCATTTTCCTAAGCCACACAGCCTGATTTACAGCTGCTGCGGCAGACACATATTAGCTTCAGCAGTGGACTGAGCCACTGTTTCCTGCTTCCTTGACAACCAACTAATAGCACCCTCATTCAGATAGAACACGTAACCAGAGGTGCTTCTTGCATCATCTACGGATCACCCCAGTCACTGTCAGTGTCCCCATCAGCTTCAGACTTTTGGATTCCTGAACCAAATGCCTAACATGCAGGTTCCTTTTACATACCTTAACACACGTTGGCAGGAAATGCAGTTCACTTGGGTTGCTCATAAACCTTGAGAGGTAGCTTGCTGTAAACATTAGATCAGGTCTGGTGGCTGTATAATACAGCAGACTTCCCACAAGGCTTCTGTATTTCCCTTCATCCACTCTCTCTGCACCATCTGTTTTGCTTAACTTTAGGTTAGGAATCAGAGGGGTATTTACTGGTTTGCAATTCTCCATTCCAAACCTTGAAAGCAGCTCAGTTGCATACCTTTGTTGACTAACAAAATCTTCCCAACACCTTGAGTTATCTCATGCCAAGGAAGTACTTCATCAGTCCCAAGTCTGTCATTTCAAATTCAGCTTGCATGTCCAACTTGAACTGGTCCAACTCATCAGGATTACTCCCTGTCACCAACAAGTCATCAACGTACAAGGACACCACAGCCACTCCCTTTTCAGACTTCCTAATGTAGAGAGTGTGTTCATTAGGACTTCTAACATATCCTAGGCACATAGATGGTCATTTATTCGGCTGTACCGGCTCTAGGTGCCTGCTTCAAGCCGTATAATGCCTTCCTCAGAAGGTACACATGATCCTCCTTTCCTTCAACGGTAGCCTTCGGTTGTTCTCATACAACCTCTGTAATCCATCCATTTAAGAATGCAGACTTGACATCCAACTGGAAAATTTCCAGTTGAACTGAGCTGCAAGAGCCAACAAAAGTCTGATTGTATCTTGCCTAGCAACCGGGGCAAAGGTTTCTGAAAAATCAATGCCGGTTGCTGTGCAAATCCCTTCACCACCAGCCTTGCTTTATGCTTGTAAATTGAGCATCAGGGTTGATTTTCAGTTTGAAAATCCATTTAACCTGAATGACTTTTCTGTTTAGGTCTAGGTACCAGTTTCCAGGTTTGGTTCTTATTGATCATGTTCAATTCTTCCTGCATTGCAGTCCTCCACAACTCTGATTTTACAGCATCAAAATAGCTCTGGCTCCACCACTGCCGTATTACACCTTTCATACACATCAGCCAATGTCCTAGTTCCCTCACAGCATGTTCTTCTTCCTCATCAGAACTGCCTCTTGAGTCAGTGCCTCACTTCCCTATTCTGACTTGATTCAACCTGTACATCAACTCTTTGTTCTTCCCAATTCCATACTCCACATTCAAACCTTAATGTCCCTTGTGATTACAATCCTTTGGACTTAGGAATAAAATCTATAGGCTTTAGAGCTGCTGCTATAGCCTATAAATATCCCAATTTCTGCCTTGTCATCTAACTTAGACCTTTTGCTGGCTGGGATCATTACATGGCTATACTTCCAACTCTTTCAGTTCCCTACTGTTGGCTTGATTCCAGTCCATGCCTCAATTGGTGTTTGATGTTTGACAGCTTTGGTGGGCAGCCTATTCAGCAGGAAAACTGCTGTATTAACAGCTTCTGCCCAGAACACTTTAGGAGGCCTTTTCCATTCATCATGCACCTGGCCATTTCCATAATGGTTCGATTTCTTCTCTTAGAGACACCATTTTGTTGAGGGGTGTATGGTGCTGTGAACTGTTGTGTATTCCAGCTAGGCTGCATATCAACTTGAACTCTTTGAGTGTACTCAGACCCATTGTCTGTCCTCACTGCCTTGATCAAGGTTCCAGCTTCATTCTCCACCAGCAACTTGAATTGTTTGAACACAGCAACCACTTCACTTTTCTGCTTCAAGAAATACACCCAAGCCACTCTTGAAAAATCATCAATGAAGAGTACAAAAACCTGCTGCCATTTAGAGATTCTGTCCTCATAGGGCCACACACATCGAGTGGATCAATTGCAACTTATGACTTGCTCTCCAGGCTTGATCCGAAGGAATGGTGGCCTGCTAAGTTTGCAAGTTGAGGCTGTGCACAAGTTTCTTTTCTCTTCTATTTCGAGCAGGTCTAATACCATGTCCCTTGTCTTGAGTTCTTTGATTCCAGGGTAATGGAAATGTCCTAATCTTCTATGCCATAAATCAGACTCTTCAGCCTTGGTGATTAATGCTAAATTTTCTGGTTTTTTCCAGTCCAACGGAAAGCTTTTGCCAAGCATCCTAACACTTACAACTCTTTCCTTCACTGTCTTTTATTATGCAAGAATGGTTTTGGAATGTAAGGTAAAATTTCTCTCTAGCATTTGACCTACACTTAGCAAGTTTTGTGCAATTTCAGGTACATACAAACATTAGAGATAACCTTAGTACCTGCCTTGGT
Organism: Pistacia vera; assembly: GCF_008641045.1. NCBI lineage: Eukaryota > Viridiplantae > Streptophyta > Magnoliopsida > Sapindales > Anacardiaceae > Pistacia > Pistacia vera. Next base: position 113,554 of record NW_022196096.1, read on the forward strand.
TTGGACTGCCACATCTCCAATCCCTCTTGCTTCTACATAGTCACCATTTCCATCCTCACCTTGGAGCTGTATGATCTGTCCAGCCTCACAAAGTTCTCCACATTCGCAGCCATGTGGTTAGTACATCCGCTGTCTATCAACCAAACTTCTCCAAAGGTCTGCATTGAGAAGCATGAGGCTACAAACAGTTGTTCTGTCTCATTGGACTGCTGCGTGTTCATCTGCACTTTGTGCTTGTTGTGGTGTGGTGCAGCCTTGTTCCTGCACACCTTCTCAATGTGGCCGAATGTTTGCATCCCCTGCATTGATCCCAGGCCTGAACCAGCATTTGCTGTCGGATGTCCCTTCCTTTTGCAGTAGGAACATGGTGGATAACTTCTTCCTCCACTCTGTTTTCCCCACTGTCCACCAGCTCTCTCTTTTCCTCTCTTATCCCCAGCATATCTTCTATTACTCCCCTGCGTATTCACTCCCTTTTGGGCAGCCATCATAGCACCTTCATTTGAGTCCTCCTGCCTCATCAACCTTCTTTGTTCTTGGGCCTGTAGGGCATGTACCAATTCCGTAGGCTGATTTGGAGAGGTCCTTTGAATCTTCTAAAGAAGATATCTTGGACTCAAATCTTTCCGAGGCTTACTAACACCTTTCAACTATCATCTTGTCACTCATCTCAACTCCCAACAATCTGATTTTGTTCACCACACTATGAGTCTATCCACATACTCCTTAACCTTCTCAACCTCTTGCATCTCAGCATTTCAAACTCTGCGCAGATTCATAACTTGCATTTTCGGGTTGTATCACTTCCATGAATTCCTCTCAGTCTATCCCAAGCCTCGTTCGCAGTTTCACACGCCATTATCCTTGTAATACAAGGTCTGTTACTGCCGAATGTATATGAGAAAGAGCTCTTGGAGCCTTGGACATTTCCTCTTCGTACATTCTCATTTGGTTCAAGGTTGGGTTTGGACCAAGTTGGGGTGGCTGTTTCTCTTCTCCACATACTGCCACAGCCCTTGTCCTCTCAGGTAGGCTCTCATTCTAACAGCCCAGATGTGGTACTGGTCCCCGTTGAACACTGGAGGTGAGAGAGACGCAGATTGGGAAGCCAGCGTGAACTGGTTGCAGTTTTGAAAGAGCTTTGGTTTTTCTTGCGTAAGAGTGAAGTTTGATGGTGATTTGGGATGAGTTTTTGAGTGATCTTTTAGACGTTAGTTAATTGATTCAGGCTCTGATACCATGTTCATTTTTCATGAAGCTGGTTATTCAAAGAAGAAGAGAGATAAAACTCTAAAAGCTGGACATAAATTTTTCATTAGACAAAACCTGCATATAACATACTCACAACTGTTTCAACAACCAGCCGAAACTTTTCCTTAATCTAAGCTAAGCCACACAAAGGCTAACAACTCCATTACAGAAATTGAGTCATTAAAAGAGGATTAACATAAACTACAATATATCTTAAGTTACTAAGAAGAGAAGCACTCCCCTGCAGTCCATGCAGAGTAGAAACTCTTCCAGGTTTCACACGCATTTGCCAATCTACTTAGCACAGCATCAACCTTCAACAGTTCCTCACAGATTGGAGAAGAGCTTTGGTGTTTATGGCCTTTCAAATTCTTCAAGGCCTTTTGGATGGTCTTCTTTACTGTCTCTGGAGGTCAAGTATTTCTTAACTTCATTGTAAGTTCAGACATTGCCTCTTCTTCTGCGGAAAATGGATTGAAGTCCTTGAACAGATTCTTTAGTCTGCAACAAGGCATCCTTAGCAATGCTGCAGATATCAAGAGCCTAAGAGATCCATTCAACAGCTCATCAACTGATTGTTTTTCTGGTCTTGGGCTAAAGCTTGTTGAGACATGGACAACTGAAACAACTGATCAACACAATCATGCAAAATTTGAAGGCCGAATATCTGATGGCTTATTGATGATGACGATGTAGAAGTAGATTGAGACTCCTTTTAATCTACATAAATGCTGATCAACTTCTGAAGTGATTGGGTGTCGTATAGAAGGAAAACTGTTAGAGCGAGTGTGGTAAAAAGTGGCCATTTTTCTTTCTTTCGGAATTGAAAAGGGCTAGAAATGAATTGTTTAGTTCAGTTTGCCTTCATTCAGTGACCATATGCTTAATATATATTATGAGTTAAAAGAGACAAAAGGAATCTCTTCCTCATATTCAATTAGGAACTGTTGAAAGGTGATATCATGCTAGAAATGAAGAAAGTTGGCAGATTTTTGAACTGCAGTTTAACGCCTGTTGATCTTCCGTAATTCATGCAAAAGCAGTTTTTGTTTTTGAGTCACTGTGTTTGATTTGTTCAGTGACTTGTTTAGGTGTATTAAGTTTGGTTCAGTGTAGTTTCTCACTTGCTTGTACGTGTATTAGTATTAAATTTGAATTTTGAATTGTTATTAGTTGAAACAGTAACGTTTGCATTGTATATTTTTACCCCTGTTTTTTGAATAAAAAATAGAGCATTATTGCCGTCTTTAGTTTCTCTTTCGTTTTTCTGTTTTTCTCTTTCGTTTGCATGCAAAAACCATCAAATGGTATCAGAGCGTTAATTGATCTCAGAGAGCTTGATAATTAATCTTCTTTCTTCTCACTTTCAACCCCGATTTCGTCACTCTCTTTGTCAAAACTCAAAACTTTCAGTTTCAATGGCACAGCCTCCAGTCTCTCTCACTCCTCCAGTCTTTAATGGCTAAAATACCACATGTGGGCAGTCAAGATGAAGGCATTCCTTCGTGGACAAGGTTTGTGGCAGTACGTGGAAGAGAACCGTTAACTGCCTCCCTTGGGACCAAATCCCACCCTGAATCAAATCAGGATGCATGAAGAAGAGGCTGCCAAGGCACCAAAAGCTCTCTCTCACATTCATGCAGCAATGGCTGACCTTGTATTTACAAGGATCATGGCATATGAAACACTAAAAGAAGCATGGGATAAGTTAAGAGAAGAGTATATGGGTAGTGATACAACAAGAGGCATGCAGGTGTTGAACTTGAGAAGAGAATTTGAGTTGCTGAAAATTCAAGAAACTGAGAAGGTAAGGGAGTATGTTGATAGATTAATGAGTGTGGTTAATAAAATTAGATTGCTTGTGGTGGAGTTGACGGATAGAAGAATTGTGGAGAAAGTGTTAGTAAGCCTACTTGAAAGGTTTGAGGCTAAAATCTCCTCTCTTGAGGATTCTAAAGACCTTACTCAAATAACTCTTACTGAGNTCATACAAGTATTGAAGGCCATTAAGTCTTTGGCTTATTGATGATGAAGATGTTGAAGCTGATTCAGAGGCCTTTAATCTGTGCAGATGCTCATCAAAATCTGAGGAAAATGGGTGTGGCCTAGAGGGCAAGCTGTTTGACCGAGTGTGGTACAAAGTAGCCATTTTGCTTTCTTTAGATGAGAGAAAGGCTTAGAAGTTGAATTTGCAATGTTTAGCAATTTGCCTTGTATCCCCTGGAAACTACTCAATATATATGAAAATGTGAGGGAGACAAGAGGAATCTGAGTGCTTCACACATCAACCAACAGTTATATGATTTTGATATCAATATCCAGACCCCATCTCAGCGATGTTGATGTTTTGTTCCCTGTCACGATATCTCCAACTAATCATCTAACTATTTTAAGCCTGTTAAACCATGAGTGCAAATGACACATCTCCTCATGTGGACTAATTTTTCTGCTATGTTCATTATTATTGTGATTTAATTAGTCTCCACATGTCCTGAGACAAGAGTACTGTCACTATTGAATAGATATATAAGCGTTATTATATCTAACCTTTATTAAAATCAGGTGATCAAGTTGAGGACTGGTTGCACAACGAATATTGCCTCCAAGAGCGAGGCAGACCAGGCTGGATTGGAGGATTCATTTTCATATAATAGTGAGCTTCATGTTGCTAATTGAAATAGCAGAGCAAATAATTTAGCATAAACTTGCAGATGTGACACATTAAATTATTTGGCTATAACCTATTTTCAAGTACCATTTTACAAAGTTTAAAATAATTGATAATAAGTTGGAGACAGGTAGGGTGGAGACATTGTCAAGACAACAATTAGATCTAAATCAAAATTATGCTGGTATTGATTGGTATTTGAAGGGGATGAGATTCCTTTTGTCTCTATTGCTCCATAGTATATATTATGAATTAGCAGCAGAAGAAAGCCATATTTCTGAGGTGAACTGAGCATTCAAAACTTCTTAAGGAAAGAAAATGGCTGCCTCAGCTTACCATCCTCGCTCAAATAGCTTTCCATCCAGACCACACCCTCTAACTTCAGAATTTGAATGAGCATCTAAGAAGATCCTCTACATCTTCATCATCAATTGCCATCAATTAAATGGCCTTCAAGATTGCACGAGTGTGTGACAAGTTACTTCTGTTGCCTCTTACACAGTGCTTTAGCCCGTGACACTGCACAAAAAATCAACTGATGAGTGGTTGAAGATCTCTTAGGCTATGGATGTGTTACACTGCCAAGGAAGCTTTGTTGTCAAATCAAAGAATCTGCACAAGAGCTTCAATTATTTGTGTGACGAAGAGGAGGTAAATTGACATTGCAAGTGAGGTTAAGAAATATCCAGCCTCTAAAAAGGCTATCCGCAGTGCCTTGGGAATTTGAAGTGCATGGAGATAAATTTGTCATCTCTTCCACATGACAAGGAGACTATGCCTGGTTAACATGTTAGTAGAGGTTGAGGCATTGACCGTACATGTTAGTAAGTTTGAAGCATTGACTGTCACTATATTTGTTGGAATTTAGAAGCCAAGAAAATCAAGTCTATGGCTTCTAATTCAGTGAGGAAAATCTAAAACATAAATTTATACTTAATATTTTCTCTCAATATTTTTCCTGATACATTCATCTTAGGATTCCTTTTTATAGAGTTGCAAAGGGATAACATAAACAACTGCATTTCAGATTGAAACATGCAGTTAATAGAAGTTTCAAATTCTGAAAACGGAAAGTAACAGAATTTTAATTAACTAAAACTGCACTTCAGTCATGCCGGTCTTTGCCGTTTTTCTTCTTGCTGCCGTGGCAAACTTTCTTATGCTGCAACTTTTAATTTTCTACCAAAAGATTCATACTGCAAACATTCCCCCTTGGATCTTTTGGTAGAAACTTCAAACATGCTCTTCATCACGTCTTCAGCTCTTCACGCCTTCATGGCTTCATGCCAATTGCAGCCAACATTCTGCCCTTCTGCCACTCCTGCAACCAACCTTTAAGCCACTCTTGCTACCAAACTTGCAGCCACTCTTGCTGCTTTGCTGCCAACTCGACAGCCAACCTTACGGCCACACTTGCAGCCACTTTTGCGGCCACACTTGTTGCTTTCATGGCACTTCACTTTCGGATTATAGAGTTATTTGCCGACTTCTACAGCGTACCACTCTTTCATGCTTATCGTTGGTTCTTTTCCTCAATCTTGTAGACAATCATGCTGCAATTCTTCATCTACCTCCAAGTCTCAACTAGAGTCTCAGGACATCTTCAATGTCCTCTCGCCGATCCGTCGCCGGCATTGTTGCCATATCGTCCTGCAAATCTTCTTCATCCTCAAGCACGTTAATGCTTAGATTATTCCTCCCCCAACCTTCTTGTTGGATGACTTCTTCTCCTGCAATCCTCTTGTTGGAGACTTTCGGAAACCTTTGGCTTGACTGCAGCCTTGGTCCATAGAGTATCTCTATACCACTCATCTTTCTTCTTTGCCCTTGCGTCTCACGAGCACTCATCAAATCATCCAGAGTCATTTTTGTAATGTCTCTGGATTATTTGCCAAAAATTTAAGGCAAACTCACAGGATTTTCTCCACTCTTTGCCATAAACTTTTAAGCACAACTTACAAGGATTTTCTTCACAACCCTTCAGGAAGATCTTACTCCTCCTCACTGATTCATTCACAATTCAGCAATCTCTCACAGGTCCCTTAAGATAAAGGTCTCTGATACCATTTTTGGAATTTATAATCCAAAAATAAGTCTATGGCTTCTAATTCAGTGAAGGAAAAATCTAAAACAATAAATTCACTTTCATATTTTCTCTCAATATTTTCCTTATACATTCATCTTAGGATCCCTTTTTATAGAGTTGCAAGGGATAACATTAAACACCTGCATTTAAGATTGAAACATCAGTTAATAGAAGTTTCAAATCTAAAAACTGAAAGTTACAGAATTTTAATTAAACTAAACTGCACTTCAGGTCATGCGTCTTTGCCGTTTTTCTTCCTTGCTGCCGTGGCAATACTTTTCTTATGCTGCAAACATTTTAATTTTCTACCAAAAGATTCAACTTCAACATATTGAATTCGTTACTGTGCTTCATTTCGGGCCCCAAGTCAACAAAAATTGAGCAGTTTGGTCATTAGTTTCTCAATCGTGTGCCATAACAGAAGTGTGACATGCGAGAAGAAGAAACGAATATAAATGGATCTCAAAGTTAGATGCTGCGTTGCAAACTCTCCTTTGCTGCAGACAAAGCAAATTGAAGATGTGCAAAATGACTTCAAAATTTGAGTTGTGCATCAGGTATATGAAGATGGAATTGCGTCTCTGTATAGGAATTTGATCAAATCCAGGGTGCCATTCTAAACATCCTCAACCGTACAAACAATCAAGAGACCTCAAATCTTGTACAAAAAATCAATATATTTGTATTCACTTGGTACAAAAATTATACTTTTCTTGAAATTATTGCTGCTATATCATATCTTCCCTCTTAATTCATACTTTAATATTCAGTATCTTATTTGTGAATCACTCAAATAAGCTCTGTAAGAAACCAACAGAAGGAAAACAGAAAAAAAGAGAGAAAATAATCTCGATTGATTCTTAAAGCATACCTCATGAGTGAAACCAAGAACTGAGTTGATTAGTTATGACCTGTGTCAACTCGCAGGATACTCATAAATTGACTATTATGCAGTTTATGTAAGTGCTCATGGCTGTCAGATTCTTATTGTCTTGATCCTGATCATAGTTAGAGATTGATCAAATCAACTGATGAACTCAAATTTCACACGCTTAATCCGCTTTCTGCCTTTCTGCTAGGGGATAGTATCAAATAGTGTAGCAAGCAAATTGTTACTAACAAATATTTTTCTGTTAATGAAAAGAAAAGCAAGTTTGTTTGCAGATCTTGCCTATCTCTTGTTTAAAATCATTTAATGGTGTAGAATTATTTGATTGTTTTTCTCCATTCTAAATTAGCATAATCGGGATGGAAGCAATAAGATACATCAATAATTCATGAAAATTAGTTTATAAGTTAATGCACCAGAACATATTATTACGAACGAGTGACAGCCATTGTCTTCAATAGAGCGGCAGGCCTATCTGGACACAGGATTCAAATAGAGTTATATGTCAATGAAAAAAAGCATAGCAATTAAATTTCTTCATTGAAATTTTCAGAGGATGAGTTCCTTATGTTGATTCATGATACCAACTCCTGCAATATATTAACACGAATTCGCAAATTGTTCCCATGTACATTCAGAAATTATTGTTAAAGGCACATGTGCAAGTGGCTACTAATTTAATTGCTTTCCATTCATCTCCATGAGGAAGCCTCCAGCTACAGTCTGGGTTTGACATGCCTCTTTCTTGGAGGCTATGGCTGTGGATTCACTTCAGAACTATAACTTTGTCCCTAGGTATTGGCTATATTAACTTTTAGTACAGGCAGAAACTTATATGAAGTTACAACACCACGCTTTTATATATAATTTCTGTCTTTCATGCCCCGATTTCCCTTGTTCTTCCTGTCCTGTTTTTTACCATTGAAGTCCAGAGATGCGCTCCATAAGCCCTTAATACTTTCTGAGGCACCTTTAAGCAGACACATTATACATGTTGCACTTTTTGTTTCTTAAAAAACGTGTAAGATTTGAGTATACCATGTGAATCTCATTAATTGATTGATTTCAATCATCTATGTGGAGACAATTGGAATCTTGACACCTCTGTATGTATATTAAATTGCATAAATTTGCCAAAAAACTATAATTGAATCTCTGAGATAAGTGTTGATCAATTTCAACCTGATGTTTACATGGGTAAATTTTTCTCAAACGTTAAATTTAAATTAAACTTCTCACCCATTTATAATTTTTTTTTTCTTTTACTTCTGATAAAAAAATTAATCAAGAAATGCTTATGGGAATCAACAAACAATTGTTACTGTAAAGTAATGGTAGTTTGAAAAGGAGATGGATATCAAAGGAAAAGTTGTTTGAATCTGTTGGTTTCAGCCGGAGATAACAAGAGAAAAATAAAAAACAGAGCACCATAAATTTTCAAAAGAAGCTTATCATATTCTCGAAGAAAGACAGTATGCACTAACAACTCGCTAATTACACCAACTACATCAGACATTACAGCTTTCAAATTCAAATTTCACCACACATATTAATTCTAATACACTTGACTTAAATACCCTAATTTTCTAAACAATTATTACATAAAAACCTCCCATGCACGTTAAGAATGCTGCATGTACCTTCGTGCATCTTCCAAACCAAACTTGCAGACTTGACATTTGAAACATTCCAGCAAAGCAACACTACATCAACACTCCCCCTTGATGCACATCTGGAAACACCAAGTTTAGTCTAGTTCCTCAAACTTGGTTTTAGGCAGACTCTTAGTCATAATGTCTACAATCTGGTCCACACCCCGTAGTGCAACAAGGTCACTTCCCCATCATTTTCAGCTTCCCTAACTGCATGAAATTTAATCTTGATATGTTTGGTTCTGTCGTGAGGACTGGATTCTTTGCCATTGCCACGGCTGATTTGTAACGCCCCACCTGAGGTACGTTGTTATTGTTTCCTCTTGCTCGCTTATTTGAGTCGGTTTTTGGTAATATTGGTTGATTGAATGTTTGCCCTGAAATTGGTTGAAATCGAAGAATTTTAGTGTACCAACTTCGCAGGGCGAAAGAATCTTCGCCGCGGCGAAGATGTGTTGAAACCACGGGGAAACTCTCTGGCAGTTTCGCCGCGGCGCCAGAAGTTTCTTCGCCGCGGCGACAGGCTGATTAACTTGTTTGTTGAGTTTTAGATATTTTCTTCCCTAAGGCAATTTGACCTTTCTACCCCTATTAGCAGAAAAGTGGGGAGTTATTGTAAGAGTTTCATGGAGACTATGTTGATATAGGGGTGAGTTTGTAATAAATCAAAGGATATGGATGGAATTCCCAAGAAGAATAGGGCAAAATGGAATGAGTGTGTTATATTTCTTAAAGGTTAGAATCAAAAAACCCCTCATTCCTTCTTCTCAAACGCAACTTTCCATCTTTACTCTCCTCTCAACTTCTCTTCTCTTTTGATCAAGGAATTTCAAGGGATTTTTGAAGTATTTGGAGTAGAAAAGCAACCTAAGGCTTCCTAAGGTAAGGATTTCTTCAAGTTGTGTGATTTGTGAGTTTTATTCATATGAATTTGAGGGTTTTCATTCTTTTGATTAAGATTAGAGGAAAGTCAAGCTAAATAAGTGAAAGGAAGAGTTGGTGAATCTCTCCCATAACAAGTAAGTAAAACCACCCAAGTTGAGATTATGAAATTTCTTGATTAGGGTTTTGATAGACTTGATTAGTAGTGATGTACATGTATAGGTCATTAAAAGATTATAGAGATTTCTATGCCTGTGTGTTGTTTATTCTTTGCAATGAAAAGAGTTTTGGGTTGGCAAGGTAGTTGAGATGGACTTGAAGGGTGTTTATGGAACCCTTTTTGGAAGTGTTTTGTTTGACGTTTTTATGGCTTTTGAGGGGTTTTTCCCCATTTTGTGGTTAGGAAAGTTTTGAATCATGGCATGATAGAGTTTTAGTGCACATGAGTTTTGATGAATGCCTAATAGAGGTTTGAGTGTGAGTAATGAACCTTATTCTTGCAACATGGCATGTTGGCATCTCATAAGTCATTGGTGAAGTTGAACCATCCATAGTGCCCTAGTTTTACATGGAAAATGACCTAAGAAAGTGTAAGAAAATTGTGTGGCAATTACTCTAAGGGTAGAGAGCATTGAAAAATGCTACAATAGAATATTAGAAGTAGTATAGTTGGGTGATGCTTTGTGATCATCCCCCGACCGTTATGGGAATCGGATTGATTTTGGACATCATGCGAATAGCCCTTAGAGATGGGTCGATGCTTTGTGATCGTCACCCAATGAGTAGAAGAAATGGGTAGATGCTTTGTGACCACTACCTGGTTAGTTAAGAGATATGTAGGTTGTGCTTTGTGATCATCATCCGACTTTAGTAGAAGTGGGTTGATGCTTTGTGACCATCACCCGATAGTGACTAGAGACGGGTTAATGCTTGGTGATCGTTACCCAAAATCATGAGGAACGGGTAGGTGCTAGGTGATCTCCACCTGATAGTTAGGAAAAACCGAGTTGTGCTTTGTGATCCCCACTCGGTAGTCACTAAGAATGGGTTGGTACTGGTTTGATTCCACCTGATACATGGAGAGTGAATTGTGCGTGCGAACACCATCTGGCCGTGCCTCCGGTAGATGAGGCCATGTATTTAGTAGAAACAGAATAGAAAACGAATTAGAGAAAGGAAAGAATTAGAGTCACCACGGGACAGACAGTTAGAGGGTTTTACTTACTGAGCATTATTTGTGCTCACCTCGTCATTTTCCTTGTGGATGCAGGTTCTAGTGTTGATGCGGTTGGAGGGGCGTCGGCAAGCGAGGAGCAATAGCTACACTGTTCCCCTGTTTGTTCTTTAAAATACATTTTGTAAACAGTACTCTTTATGTATAAAAGACACTGATTTGTAATGAAAGAAAACTTTGGGCCCAATTTTCTATGGTTATCTGCATGCATTTACTAGTTTTCAGTGTTTACATGATTGGTTATCACACCTATAGAGGTTGGCTTATCTTGATCTTGCTTCAATCAGACAAGATTTTTCTGAACCAAACAGCTTGGTTCCAGCTGCTGCAACAGAAATGTATCTGCCTCTGCTGTGGACTGAGCCACAGTGTCTTGCTTCTTGACAACCAACTAATGGCTCCTTCATTATGTAAAACATACCTGAGGTACTTTTCAATCATCCAAAGAACCTCCCTAGCCACTGTCTGTGTATCCCTGCAAACCCGTTTTTTCTGCCTTTTAAAACAAATGCCAAGGTTTGAAGTTCCTTTCACATACCTTAACACTCTCTTGCCTCTATGATGTGATTTACTTGGACAACTCATAAATCTGAGGAGACACTCGCTGCAAACATCAGTCTGGACAGGGCTTCAAGTACGCAGGCACTACTAGCCTCTAACACTACTCTCATCCACTTTTTCACCATCATTTTTACTCAGCTTCAGGTTAGACCAAGGGTGTATCTGCAGGTTTACAATTCTCCATTCCAACTTTGTGAGAATTTCATTTGCATATTTTCTTGATGCACAATATTCCACTTTTGGACTGAAAATTTGCATACCAAACATATGACATCTCCCCCAAATCTGTCATCTCAAATTCAGATTGCATGGATTGTTCGAACATCTTCAATTGGTCTGAATTGCTCCCTGTCATCAGCAGGGTCATCCACATACAATGACACCACAATTAAATCACCTTCAGCTTCTGTTAACATAAAGGGTATGTTCGTTTGGACTTCGTACATAGCCTAGGCTATTAAATGCTCATTTATCCAGCCGTACTAGCCCTAGTGCCTGTTTAGGCCATACAAACCTCTCTCTAGCAGTACACCTTCCCTTCTTCACCCTTTCCCTGATAACCTTCATGTGGGTTTACAAAAATTCCCATCTACAGCCACTTTAGGAACGTAGATTTGACATCAAGTTGAAAATTTTCCAACCAAATTGAGCTGCCATGGCAAGGATCAACCTTATGTATGATGTCTAGCTACCGGAGCAAATGTGTTAGTGTAATCCACTCCTTGTTGTTGTGCAAATCCTTTTGCTACAAGTCTAGCCTTGTGTTTGTGGATTGTGCCATCAGGATTTAACTTTAGTTTGTAAATCCACTTTACTTGAATTATTCTTCTGTTTTTAAGTCTTTCAACTACCTCCATGTGTTGTTCTTCTCAATCATAGAGATCTCTTCTTGCATTGCATTCTTCCAGCATCTGATCTAGCAGCTTCAACATATGTTCTTGGTTCCACACAGCTACATGCCCCTTGCATAAACATCAGCCAAGGTCCTGGTCCCCCGAACTGATGATTCCTCATCTGCTTCATTTCACCTTCATCAAACACATTTTCAATCGGCTGTGCATGTTCCTGTCAACCTCAATCTTTTTATTCTCCAATTCCACATTGCATTTTCATCTATCCTCACATCCCTTGTTATCACAATCTTCTTTGTTTCAGGAATATACACTCTGAAACCCTTTGATTTACTGCTTAGGCCGACGAGAATGCAACTTCAGCTTTATCATCTAGTTTAGTTCTCTTCACTGTTGGAACCATGACATAAACTCACACTTCTGAACACTTTTAGTACCCCACTGCAGGTTTAATTCCAGTCCAACTTTAGCTGAGTTTTTGCCTTGACTGACTTTGTTGGCAGCTTATTCGGAAGATGAACTCTAGTGTTTATAGCTTCAGTCCAAAAACACTTAGAAGTTGTTTTTCTGCCATCATGCACCTAGCCATCTCCATGATGATCCTATTTCTTCTCTCACAAATACATTTTGCTGTGGGTGTATGGTGTAGTGTAACACCTACTGAAAACTAGTACATGCATGCAATTACAATGAAAATTGCCCAAAATGTTCTTTTTCATTACAATTCACATGTCTTTTATACACAAAGGTTCTGTTTACAAAAGTGCATTTTAAAAGACAAAATAGGGGAACAGTGTAGCTATTGCTCCTGCTCGCGCCCGACGCCCCTCCAACCGCATCAACACCTAGAACCTGCATCCACAAAGGAAAATAACGGGTGAGCACAAATAATGCTCAGTAGATAAAACTCTCTAACTGTCTTCCCCTGTGTGACTCTTAATTCTTTCCTTTTCTAATTCTAATTCTATTTCTGTTTCTATAACATCATGTGCCTCATCTTACCGGAGGTACGGCCGAATGGCGTTCACACAGCACCATCTCACTCTATATGGCTATCGGGTGGAATTCACACAGTACACACCCGTTCTTAGTGACTACCGAGTGGGATCACAAGCACCAACTGGGTTCCTCCTAACTATCGGTGAATCACCTAGCACCTACCCGTTCCTCATAATTTTGGGTAACGATCACCAAGCATTTACCCGTCTCTAGTCACTATCGGGTGATGATCACAAAGCATCAACCCGCTTCTACACCTTGGATGATGATCACAAAGCATCAACCTACATATCTCTTATTTATTCGGTAGTGGTCACAAAGCATCTACCCATTCCTACTACTCATTGTTGACAATCACTAACATCGACCCATCTCTAAGGGCCATTCGGATGATATCACAAAGCTCAATCCGATTCCCATAACGTCGGGTGATGATCACAAAGCTCTCCCAACAATACTACTCTTCTAACTCATTCTATTGTAGCATTTTTCAATGCTCTCTACCCTTAGAGTAATTTTACCCACTAAGCTCCTACTCTATAGGGTATTTCTATACACAAGTTTCCTACTCTTCCTTAGTCACTTTTCAATGCTATAACAATGCACATGATGATTCATCTCTACTAATGCACTTGTGAAATGCCAACATGCAATGTGCAAGAATTAAGGTTCATTTTCTCACACTCAAACCTCTATTGGGCATTTCATCAAACAACTCATGTGCACTATAAGCCTCTATCATAGCCATGAATCTAAAACTTTTCCTAACCATCCAAATGGGGAAAACCCCTTCACAAAGCCATAATAACCTGCCAAATAACACACTTCCAAAAGGGTTTCATAACACCCCTTCAAATCCATCTCAACTACCTTGCCAATCCAACATCCATTCTCTATATTTACAAGGTATTAACATTCACAAAGCATAGAAATCTCTATTCATACATCCATACATGGCATATCACATGTATTTCACATACATACATCATTACTATTAAAACCCTAATCAAGAAATTTCATAAATCTCAACTTGGGTTGTTTTACTTACTTGCTATGAGAGCCTTCACCAAATCTTCTTTCCACTGGGTTTCTTGGCTATTCTCTCTACTCTTACCAAAAGAATAAACCCTTAAAACCAAAATAACTAAAATCTACATATCACACACTTAAGGAGAGATCCTTACCTTAGGAACCTTAGGTTGCTTTCTATACCCCCAAATCACTTCAAAACCCTGAAATTCCTTGAACCAAAAGAAAAGAGAAATTGAGGGAGAAGAAATGAAGAGTCACGTTTGAGAAGAAGAATGAGCGTTCTTTGATTCTATTCCTTTTAATGAATATTAACACACTCATTCCCATTTTGCCCTTGTTCTATTTTGGGAATTCCTCCATATCCTTTGATTCATTACAAACTCACCCCCATATCAACATATTCTCCATGTAAAATCCTTACAATTCACTCCCACTTTCTGCTATTAGGGTAGAAGGGTCAAATTGTCCTTAGGGAAGAAAAGGTCTAAAACTCAACCAACATGAATTCGGCCCGTCGCCGCGCGAAGAAACATTTGTCGCCGCGGCAAACATGTCCAGAGTTTTTTCACCCTTGGTTCACCCCATCTCGCCCCGGCGAAGCTTGGTACACTCAAATCTCTATTTCAACCAATTTCGGCAACAATCACATAATATTCAAACAAACAAATATAACAAAAACCAACTCGATTAAGGGCGAAAGAGGAAACATAACAACGTACTCAGCGGGGCGTTACAATTCTTCCCCCCTTAAAAGAATTCATCCCCGAAATTAAACAAATAACTCTGGAAACGTTCTGCATGTCCCGTTCTACTTCCCAAGTGGCTTCTTCCACTTTATGATTCCCAAAGGACTTTCACTAGCGGAACACTCTTGTTCCGAAGCTCCTTAACCCTTCGGTCTAAATCTGAACTGGACGTTCTTCATATACTAGATTCTCTGCTACTTCACGTCTTCTATGCTCAGGATGTGGAGGGATCACTGAATATTTCCGTAGCATCGAGACTGGAAGACATCGCACCTTGTCCATGCTAGGTGGTATTGCCAATCTATAAGCCACTTTTCCTACTCGTTGCAAGATCTCAAGGACCTACATACCTCGGTGCTACTTCCCTTTGGTTCCAAAGCGCATTACTCGCTTGTAGGGGGAAACTTTCAGGAACACTTTGTCACCCACTTGGAATTCTACCTCTTTCCTCTCAAATCGGCATAACTCTTCTGTCGATCTTGGCTTGTTTCATTCTGTTTCTGATTAACCTCACATCTTCTCAGTTTCTGAGTCATCTCTGGCCCAAAGCGGTACTCAACTCATCTCTCTCTCCTACTTCATCCCAATGAACGGAGACCTACACCGTCTACCATACAAAGCCTCGTAAGGCGCCATTCTAATTGTAGACTGATAACTATTGTTGTAGCAAATTCCACTAAGGGTAACTCTCATGCCAGGATACTCTATAATCCATGCAACAGGCTCTTAACATATCCTCGAGCACCTGATTCGTTCTCTCGGTTTGGCCATCTGTCTGAGGATGATAGGCAGTACTGAATGCTAAACGGGTACCCAAACCCTCTGTAAACTTGTCCAGAAGGCTGAAACAATCTGGAATCTCTATCTGATACTATATGTCTGGGGCACACCATGCAATCTGACTATCTCCTTGAGGTAAATCTGAGCCAACTGATCTGTAGTGGTACTTTCCTTTACTGGGAGAAAATGGGCTGACTTGGTTAATCTATCCACAATCACCCATATAACATTACATCCTTTCTGCACCCTGGGGAGACCTTGATAAAATCCATGAAATGCTCTCCCATTTCCACTCTGGAATACTCAATGGTTGGAGCAACCCGATGGCCGTTGATGTTCTGCTTTCACCTGCTGGCAGGTTAGACATTTAGCCACAAACTCGGCGATGTCTTTCTTCATACCTGACCACCAGTAGCCCTTCTTTACATCCTGATACATCTTGGTTGCTCCCGGATGAGCAGTGTACGGTGTGTCTGAGCCTCTATAGGATTTTCTGTTTCAACTCCTCATTTGGAGGAACGCCCAACCGATTTCTGAAATAGAGGACACCATCTCTCACAGAGAACTCTGATGTCTTGCCCTCATGCACTTGCTGAACTATTTTCTGACACCACTCATCAGCCATTTGCTTTTCTCCAATTTCCTCTAGTAAAGAGACTGTACCACAAGGCTGGCAATTCTTCCCGGAACCACCTCAATCTGCTCCTTAGACAATTCTTCTATTAACTCTGTCTGCCTGGTAGGCCGGAAACATGAGCTTTTCTACTCAAGGCATCGGCTACTACATTGGCTTTCCCCGGTTGGTACTTGATCTCACAATCATAATCCTTGACCAGCTCTAACCACCTTCTCTGCCTCATGTTCAACTCCTTTTGAGTGAAGAAGTACTTTAGACTCTTATGGTCGGTGTAGATATTACTCTTCACACCATAAAGGTAATGCCTCCATACTTTAAAGCAAAGACCACGGCTGCTAACTCTAGTCATGCGTAGGGTATCTGGTCTCGTACTCTTTCAATTGACGAGAAGCATAAGCTATACCCTACCTAACTGCATCAACACAGCTCCAAGTCCCTGCAAAGAGGCGTCTGTATAATGTCATAATCTACACCCTCCTGCGGTAACACTAGCACAGGAGCTGATGTTAACCTCTTCTTCAACTCGTGAAAGCTTTCTTCACATGCTGCTGACCAATAAAAGGAGTCTTCTGTTTAGTAGAAGCTGTCAACGGTTTAGCCAACTGGGCGAATCCCGCTACAAACGCCGGTAGTAACCTGCTAAGCCTAAGAAACTCCTGATTTCTTTCACTGTCCTCGGCTTCTGCCATTCCAGAATTGCCTGCACTTTACTCGATCTACCGGATCCCCTCTTTCGACACGGTATGACCCAGGAATATCACTTGGTTCAGCCAAACTCACACTTGGAAAACTTAGCACACAACTTCTTTTCTCTCAGCCGTTGCAATACTAATTCCAAGTGTTTCTCATGTCTTCTCTTGACTTTAGTAAATCAAATGTCGTCGATAGACAACAATAAACTGATCCAAGTACTCATGGAATACTCTGTTCATCAAGTCCTAAAAACTGCTGGGCATTAGTCAAGCCAAAAGCATCACTACAAATTCATATGCCCGTACCTGGTACGAAAGGCAGTTTTAGCCACATCTTGCTTAGCCACTCTTACCTGATGATACCCGGACCTCAAATCAATTTTGGAGAACACTGCTGCACCTTTCAACTGATCAAGAGGTCATCTATCCGGGTAGCGGTACTATTCTTCACTGTAACTTTATTCACTCCCTATAATCGATACACATTCTAGTGATCCATCCTTCTTTTTCACAAACAGATTGGAGCTCCCCAAGGGAATGACTTGGTCGGATGAAGCCTTTCTCTAAAAGTTCTTGGAGTTGCTTCTTTAATTCTTGGAGCTCAGCTGGGGCCATTCGATAAGGGCTTTGGATATTGGTGCTGTCCCTGGTGCTATTGTCGATACTAAATTCTACCTCTCTCTCTGGAGGCAAACCCGTAACTCTTCCGAAACACATCTAGAAAGTCTCGAACTACGGCACCCTCTGGATCTCTAACTGTGAACATCACCACTCTGCACTACATGGGCAATATACCCCGAACACCCCTTTCTCAACATCTTCCTGCCTTCACATTACTAATCAGCATGCTCAACTGATGGCCTTCTCCAAAACTAAACTTATCTCCACAATCGAGGTTAACCTCGCCTTCTTTTTCCGACAGTCAATCTCTACTCCATATCTCCCTAGAATTCCATGCCCAATCACATCAAATCGGGCATATCAAAACTATTAAGTCAACTGTTAACTCTCTACCCTGGATCTTAAGGACTCTCTAACAATCTCTTGAGTCACACACTAACCCCATCGGTAGTTCTATCTTAATGGCTGAGTCGCTCTGTAGGTTTCAAACCTAATCTCTCAGCATCCCATAAGATATAACGAATGGTAGCACCCGATCAATTAAAGCATATAAGGGACTGCTGAATAATACTGACCAGTAACGGTGATGGACTGGCCTCTGCTTCCCCTTGTGCCACAGTAAAAACTCTGGCACTCGCAGTACCTCCTGAACTCTGGCAGTTGGTGGAAAGAGCTTTGCATCCCTCATCATGTGCCCTGCTGCCGCACCCTATAGCATATTCTCTGATCCTTTAGACACCTCCCGGGTGGTTCTTCCCACACTTAGGGCAGGAGGAAACCCTTCCTTCGAGGCCGCTTATTCCTCCACTCCTTTCTATTCTGTCTATACTGAAACTTCTTCTTCTGATTCTTCATGTCTTTACCTTTATCACCCTCATGTTTCTCTCTCTGAGGACGAGGGTAGCTCCTTTGGTCCTCCTGTTGAGGATCCACGGGGAAGATTTTATTCTCAAAAATCTCCGCCTTCATTGCCCGCCTCAAGGCCCACTGTATTGCGAGGAGGTTGGAGCTTGTCATAATATCCCGGGCTATCTCCGGCTTCACATGCACACTTATCCCTTCTCAAGGCCGGAGTGCTCACTATTCCCGTGCAAACCTTGCAAGAGCGTTGAACTTCACTGAGTATTCTTTCACAGCGCTAGTCCCTTGTGAAGACTGATAAATTCTTGGACCTTCTCATGAACTTGGTCCTCTGATCTATACTCAGCCTCAAACTCTTGCCTAAACTCTTCCCACGTCATTACTGTTGCGTCGTGTTCTTCCATCAATTCCCACCAAATTCGGGCATCACCCCGAAACAAGAAACTCGCATACCGGATCTTCTCCCGGTCTGACATGGGAATAAACCCGTGGCTCGTTCTCCTGACCCAAGCCACTCCCTGCTACTACTGGATCCGTAGTACCCTTAAACTCTGAGGGCTGATGCTGACTGGAAAGACCATAAATCGGTTCACCTCTTTTCGGTACTGGGGGAGGTACCGGTTGCCCTCTCTCTACGGCGTAACTGGCGGTACTTGTACGGGGGTACCACTCTCCCCTGAGTTTCAGCCATAACTTGCTGTATATTCCCCGGATTCTAGCTTCATCCAAGGAAGGGGCGTAGCCTCTGGTGGTTAGAAGTTCTCCTTCATTCACCACACCTTACCGCGTCGATAACTACGCCTCATCTACAAAATGATCACACTAATGAACTCAAGAAACAATTACTGTAAGGAAAGAATTACTCCACACAGTCGGTTAGAGGACGTCGTGGCGATGAGAATAGTACACTGTTCAATCCCAAAATCTTTGCTCTGATACCAAAATGTAACACCTACTGAAAACTAGTACAATGCATGCTTAACTGAAAAATTGGGCCAAAATGTTTCTTTTCATTACATTCACATGTCTTTTATACACAAAGGTTACTGTTTACAAAAGTGCATTTTAAAAACAAAATAGGGGAACAGTGTAGCTATTGCTCCTCGCGCCCGACGCCCCTCCAACCGCATCAACACACCTAGAACCTGCATCCACAAAGGAAATAACGGGGTGACACAAATAATGCTCATAAGTAAAACTCTCTAACTGTCTGTCCCCTGTGTGACTCTTAATTCTTTCCTTTTCTAATTCTATTTCTATTTCTGTTTCTATAACATCATGGCCTCATCTTACCGAGGTACGGCCGAATGGCGTTCACACAGCACCATCTCACTCTCTATGGCTATCGGGTGGAATTCACACAGTACCAACCCGTTCTTAGTGACTACCGAGTGAGGATCCAAAGCACCAACTGGGTTCCTCCTACTATCGGTGGAGATCACCTAGCCCCTACCGGTCCTCTGAATTTTGTTAACCCACCAAGCATTTACCCGTCTCTAGTCACTATCGGGTGATATCACAAAGCATCAACCCGCTTCTACTAGCCATTGGATGAATGATCACAAAGCTCAACCTACATATCTCTTATTTAATCGGGTAGTGGTCCACAAGCATCTACCCATTCCTACTACTCATTGGGTGACGATCACTAAGCATCGCACCCATCTCTAAGGCGCATTCGGATGATGATCACAAAGCTCAATCCATTCCCATAACGGTCGGGTGATGATCACAAAGCATCATCCCAACCATACTACTCTTCTACTCATTCTATTGTAGCATTTTCAATGCTCTCTACCCTTAGGTAATTTTACCCACTAGCTCTCTACTCATAGGTATTTCTATACACAAAGTTTCCTACTCTTCCTGGGTCACTTTTCAATGCATATAACAATGCCCATGGATGATTCATCTCTACTAATGCACTTGGAAATGCCACATGCAATGTTGCAAGAATTAAGGTTCATTTCTCACACTCAAACCTCTATTGGGCATTTCATCAAACAACTCATGTGCACTATAACTCTATCATAGCCTGAATCTAAAACTTTTCCTAACCATCCAAAATGGAAAAACCCCTTCACAAAGCCATAATAACCTGCCAAATAACACACTTCCAAAAGGGTTTCATAACACCCCTTCAAATCCATCTCAACTACCTTGCCAACCAACAATCCATTTCTCATATTTACAAGGTATTAACATTCAAAGCATAGAAATCTCTATCATACATCCACCATGGCATATCACATGTATTTCACATACATACATCATTACTATTAAAACCCTAATCAAGAAATTTCATAAATCTCAACTTGGGTTGGGTTTTACTTACTTGCTATGGAGAGACTTCCCCAAATCTTCTTTCCACTTGGTTTCTTGGCTATTTCTCTCTACTCTTACCAAGAATGAAAACCCTCAAAAACCAAAATGACTAAAATCTACATATCACACAACTTAAGGAGAGATCCTTACCTTAGGAAGCCTTAGGTTGCTTTCTATACCCCCAAATCACTTCAAAACCCTTGAAATTCCTTGAACCAAAAAAAAGAGAAATTAGAGGAGAAGAATGAAGAGTCACGTTTGAGAAGAAGAAAGGAGGGGTTCTTTGATTCTAATTCCTTTTAATGAAATATTAACACACTCATTCCCATTTTGCCCTTGTTCTATTTTGGAATTCCATCCATATCCTTTGATTCATTACAAACTCACCCCCATATCAACATATTCCCATGTAAAATCCTTACAATTCACTCCCCACTTTTCCTGCTAATTAGGGTAAGGGTCAAATTGTCCTTAGGGAAGAAATGTCTAAAACTCAACCAACATGAAATTCGGCCCGTCGCCGCGGCGAAGAAACATTTGTCGCCGCGGCGAAACTGTCCAGAGAGTTTCACCCTTGGTTCAACCCCTCTTCGCCGCGGCGAAGATTCTTCTTCGCCCCGGCGAAGCTTGGTACACTCAAATTCTTCTATTTCAACCAATTTCAGGGCAACAATCAACATAATATTCAACAAACAAATATAACAAAAACCAACTCGACTAAGGGCGAAAGGGAACAATAACAACGTACCTCAAGCGGGCGTTACATGTAGTGATTGATGCCTAATTCCTGCTTCAAGACAAATAGAATAAATTCTTTTGAAGTATATTCAGTTCCATTGTCACTTCTAAACACTTTGATCCTTGCTCCAGCCTCATTTTCCACCATCAGTTTATACTTTCTAAACACTGCAGGAACCTCACTTTTCAGCTTCAAAAAATACACCCATGTCATCCGTGTATAATCATCTATGAAAAGTATGAAATACTTGCTTCCACTCAATGATGCTGTCTGCATAGGACCACAAACGTCTGAATGGATTAGCTGAAGTTTTGTTGTTGCTCTCCAGGACTGATCTGAAGGAAATGCAAGTCTACTCAATTTGCCAATTTGACAAACACTGCAGAGGGTACTCTTTTCTTCAATCTCTGGTAAGTCCTAGACCATGTTCCTTTTCTTCAACTCTTTGAAGGCATTATAATGGTAATGTCCAAGCCGTTTGTGCCAAGATTCTGACTCCTCCTATCTAGTTAAGAAGGCAGATTCATTGGTGGTTTTCCACTCAACTAGAAAACTTTTTCTTAACATTTTTACCCTCATCAATTCAGCTCCTTTAGGATCAAGTATGGTACATGCTTGGTTCTTAAAATGTAATGAATAACCTCTTTCCAACATCTGCCCAACACTCAATAAATTTTAGCTAATTCTAGGAACATATAACACATGAGAGATTATTTTTGTACCTGACCAAGTTTGGACAGCAACATCCCCTATGCCTTTGACCTCCATGAACTCACCATTTCCTATCTTTACTCTGGAGCAATATGATCTATCTCGGTTCACAAAATTTTGCAGGTTTGCAGCCATGTGATTTGTGCAGCCGCTGTCAATTAGCCAAGCTTCACTGCTGCTTTGTGCTGTGTAACAAGTGGCCACAAAAAGTTGTTCGGCCTCCTGACATTGTTGCTGATCCTCTCCAACTTTTGCTTGTCGTATTGATTGGTTTGCCTTGTTCTTGCACACCCTTTCAATATGCCCAAATTGCTTACAACTCCTGCACTGTATACTAGGCCTGAATCAACACTTGTCTCCAGGTGCCCTTTTTTTTTACAGTGAGTGCAGGCTGGAAATTCCTTAACACCACCAGGTCTTTCCCACTGATTGCTACTCTTCTCTTTCCCCTTCCTATCTCCAGCATACTTCTTTGTCTGTGCTTGTGCAGGTTTGTTTTTGTAGCTTGCAACTAAAGCACCTTCACTAGAATCTTCTTGCCTCAAGAGCCTTCTTTGCTCTTGAGCTTGGAGGGCATGGACAAGCTCAGTCAAAGTAACCTGAGTCATGTCTTTAGAGTCCTCTAAGGAGGAGATTTTGGACTCAAATCTCTCCAGAAGACTCACCAAAACCTTTTCCACAACCCTAAGATCACTCAACTCCACTCCCAAAAGCCTGATTTTGTTGATAACATTCATTAGTCTATCAACATAATCCTTTACCTTTTCAGTTTCTTGCATTCTTTGCATCTCAAATTCTCTTCTTAGACTAAGAATCTGCATATTTCTTGTTGTAGTGCTCCCCATGTACTCTTCTCTCAATTTATCCCAAGCTTCTTTGAGATTTTTGTATGCCATGATTCTTGTAAAAACAAGATCAGTCACAGCAGCATGTATGTGAGAAAGAGCTCTTGGAGCTTTGGCTGTTTCTTCCTCATGCAACCTCAGCTGGTTCAATGTGGTATTCTGTCCAAGTGATGGTGGCTACCGGTTTTCTTCCACATACTGCCACAGTCCCTGTCCATGAAGGAAAGCTTTCATCTTTACTGCCCAGATGTGGTAATGTTCTTAGTTGAACACCGGTGGAGCCATCAATGCAGATTGTGTTGCCATGCACTTGTTTTTCACGTCTGTCACAAGAAGAAGAAAGAACAGCCACAGGTCTATCGTTTTGAGATGAAGAAGGTTTTTGGAGATGTGATCAAAGGTTTACAATGCTAAGTTTCTAGATTTTGTGGTGGCCCTGATACCATTTGTTGGTTTCAGCCGGAGATAACAAGAGAAAAATAAAAAACAGAGCACCATAAAAGTTTTCAAAAGAAGCTTATCATATTTATTGAAGAAAGACAATATATAACACTTAACAACTCTCTGCTAATTACACCAACTACCGTAGACATAACAACTTTCAAAATTCAAATTTCACCACACATATTACTTCTAATACACTTTACTTAAATACCCTTAATTTTCTAAACAAGTTATTACACAAAAACACTACCATGCACGTTAAGAACACTGCTGCATGTAACCTTCTGCATCTTGCAAACACAAACTTGTAGACTTGAGCATTTGAAACATTTCCAGCAAAGCATCACTACATCAACAGAATCTAATTGATTTAGTATTAACAAGAATATACAAGTGTATTTGATTGATGGACAAGTATAAAGTATCAAAATTTTGTAATCTAATTGTTGAGGATGTTGAGAAGAGAGACTCTAGTTTTGATCAAATGCCTGCTCAAGGACTCAAGTCCATCTTCAAGATCTTGAATGCCTGACTCCAACTCTTTAATCTGGATTTTGATGTTTTCACATGTGCTTTTCTTGTTGAGAAGGGTAGATAATTCGGCATCCACCTCTTCAAACTCATTTGGGTCTGTTTCCTCACATGCTACTGACCAGCTGCTTAACTTTGATGAAGCCCTCGGACTTGAGATAAGGGACAGAAGAGATTCAATCACATTGAAGGTGACGGAATCAACCTCTTTTAACATGCTTATCATCCCTTGTTCCTCACAAATTGGAGAAGAGCTTTGGTGTTTATGGCCTTTCAAATTCTTCAAGGCCTTTTGGATGGTCTTCTTTACTGTCTTCCTGGAGGTCAAGTATTTCTTAACTTCACTTGTAAGTTCAAGATCATCGCCTCTTCTTCTATGGAAAATGGATTGAAGTCCTTGAACAGATTTGTTAGTTTGCAACAAGGCATCCTTAGCAATGCTGCAGATATCCAAGAGCCTAAGAGATCCATTCAACAGCTCATCAACTTATTGCTTTTTCTGGTCTTGGGCTAAAGCTTGTTGAGACATGGACAACTGAAACAACTGATCAACACAATCATGCAAAATTTGAAGGCCGAATATCTTATGGCTTATTGATGATGACGATGTAGAAGTAGATTGAGAATCCCTTAATCTGCATAAATGTTGATCAACTTCTCAAGTGATTGGGTGTCGTCTAGAAGGAAAACTGTTAGAGCAAGTGTGGTAAGAAGCGGCCATTTTTCTTTCTTTCGAAATTGAAGAGGCCTAGAAATGAATTGTTTAGTTCAGTTTGCCTTCATTCAGTGACCATATGCTTAATACATATTATGAGTTAAAAGATACAAAAGGAATCTCTTCCTCATATTCAATTAGGAAAATGATTTCTGATTTGGATTTAAACATTGTATCAGCTACATTTATGCAATGTCTCCCACCAGCTCCCTAATATAATTTTTTTAGTGATTCAAAATTATAGAAGTACCTTGACATCAGTTAATGATCCTAAACAATGCAATGCATGGATGGAGTTTACCATGTCTCCTCAGCAACAATACAAGAGAACCAATCCAGTTTGGCTTGCCTCCCTGTTGGAAACAACAAATTTCTGACGCTCATGTGGTCTTATATACAATTTGCTTCACACGAGTGATGTTGACAACCTTTTAAAGGTAATAGCCAATTGTTGTTATGTATATTTAATATAAGAACATGTATTAGCAAATTGTTCTGGTGTAGATTGAATGCCCTTGATGCTTCCATATGATAAGACTAATGACATGGAGAGACATATATCCACTTCATAAGGCTCTTAAAATATCTTTGAAGCAACACAATTATGTAAACCAACGTTCTGATAAATAATTTAATCAAATATTCTAGGTCCTATACTGATTAATTAATTGTTGTTCAAGAGGGAACAAGGTTTGCGATGTCGAGCTTCATATGTTTTCCCAGGATGCCTAACATAATTTACATGGATGGCCAGCTGTTGATGCAGTGATACCTTGCTGGAAATGCATCAAATTTCTAGGTTGCAGTTTGAATATTTTGGCACCAGTTGAAGTTTGTTTCTACAGTTGGTCTGACGTGCATGGCTGCAGTTTTTTGGTGCATTTTAGTTGTTTGACTTAGGTGTGATTGAGTCATGAAAATGATGTATTTTGAGTATGATTTATTGCTTGTTAGAATTTAAATTCAAATATGAAAATGTCTGCTGTAGTTGTTGTAACAGTGGATGGTTTGGTTAAGTTATTGTATATATTGTCAGTCTA
Organism: Pistacia vera; assembly: GCF_008641045.1. Classification (NCBI taxonomy): domain Eukaryota; kingdom Viridiplantae; phylum Streptophyta; class Magnoliopsida; order Sapindales; family Anacardiaceae; genus Pistacia; species Pistacia vera. Next base: position 139,346 of record NW_022196096.1, read on the forward strand.
AATGAAATGAATACATACTTCCATATACTCACTTTAGTTCCTCTTTTCTTTTCTTTGTATTCTCTAGCCAAAAACCATCAAATGGTATTAGAGCCACACACAAAACAATCTGAAATCTCTAGCATTCAATCATCAACCTCAACTCAAGAACATTTCTCATTTCAAGTCAAAACAGCCTGCATCTCTTTTACTTTCTTGCGTTAGACACAAAAAACTGAGACAATGGCTGCTCAATCAGCCTTGATGTCAGCCCCGGTGTTTAATGGGGAACACAACCACATATGGGATGTTAAGATGAAGGCCTTCCTCCGGGGTCAGGGGTTGTGGCAGTATGTGGACGAAAACAGGCAGCCACCTCTATTAGGACAGAATCCTATTAGGACAAAATCTTACCTTGAATCAGATAAGACTACATGAAGAAGAAACAACCGAAGCACCGAGAGCACTTTCTCACATTCATGCTGTAGTAACAGACCTTGTATTCACAAGGATCATGGCATATGAGACTCCAAAAGAGGCATGGGGTAAGCTGAGAGAAGAGTACATGGGCAGCACCACAACAAGGAACATGCATGTGCTAAATTTAAGGAGAGAGTTTGAGATGCAGAGGATGCAGGAATCAGAGAAAGTTAAGGACTATGTTGACAAATTGATGAGTGTTGTCAACAAAATAAGGCTGTTGGGAGTGGAGTTGACAGATAGAAGAGTGGTGGAAAAGGTCTTGGTGAGCTTGCTAGAGAGATTTGAGTCCAAAATCTCTTCCCTTGAGGACTCTAAGGACATGTCTCAGATCACCTTGACTGAGCTTGTTCATGCACTCAAGTTCAAGAGCAAAGAAGACTCTTGAGGCAAGAAGACACAAGTGAGGGAGCAATGGTAGCAAACCAAAAAGGCAAGCCTACACAAGGACAAAATAGGAGGTATGTTAGGGATAAAAGAGGGAAAGAAAAGAGTAACAATCAGTGGGAGAAATTAGGTGGGGTGAAGGAGTATCCTGCTTGTACTCACTGCAAAAAGAAGGGACATTCGGAGAAGAGGTGCTGGTATGGACCAAGGATACAATGTAAAGGCTGCAAACAATTTGAACACATAGAAAAGGTTTGTAAGAACAAAGGAAGCCAGCCAACACAACAAGCTCGGGTTAGAGAAGATTAGTAGCAAAGTCCGGAGGCTGAACAACTCTTTGTGGCCTCCTGTTACACAATACAAATTAGCAATGAAGCCTGGCTGATTGATAGTGGCTGCACCAACCACATGGTTGCAGACTTGCAAAGTTTCATCAACTTGGACAACTTATATAGTTCCATAGTTAAAATTGGAAATGGTGATGTTGTGGAGGTCAAAGGCATAGGAGATGTGGCTGTCCAAACTTTGTCAGGTACTAAAATTATCCCTCAAAGTCTTCTATGTGCCTAAAATTAGTCAAAACTTGTTGAGTGTTTGGCAAATGTTAGAGAAGGGTTATTCTCTACATTTTCAAAACCAGGCCTGTACTATATTAGATGCTGAAGGAAATGAATTAATGTGTATGAAAATGTTGGGAAAAAGCTTCCCAGTTGAGTGGAAAAACTCCAGCAACTTAGCCTTGTCATCTAGGCTGGAAGAATCTGAAATTTGGCACAAGAGACTTGGCCATTTTCACTATAATGGTCTCAAAGAGTTAAGGAACAAAAATATGGTTGACCTACCTGAGATTGAAGAGAAGAAAAGCCTCTACAGTACTTGTGATACGTTTACAAGTCCTAAAACACTTGTAAAGATGAGTGGACAAGGAATTACAAGTCCTAAAACACTTGCTAATTCGGTTGAATCAAAGAGTTTCATTCCAAGTCCTAAAACACTTGGATTGTGGAATGTGGAAAACAATGGAGGAAATTCGGCCCAAGTAAGTTCCAAGGGGGGAGAGAGCCCAAGCATTTCGGCCCAAATCATTCCAAGCCCAAGCCCAACAAAGGAAGCTCAAGCCCACCAAGAGAGAAGCCCAAGTATTGAAGTGAACCCATTCAGCCCAATTCTCATTCCAAAAGGGAAAGCCCACATGAACCCTTATTGGATCCATTTGCAAGATCTTCAAGGCCCAATCTCTTACACCCTTATTAGTAGACTTGATTAGGATCATTGATCAAGCTTTGAGCTAATAAAGTGAGTTGTTTTCAACTAATGGGGTGGTTAAAGACATGAACCCTAGATTTAGGGAACCATGTCCCTTTTTGCATTAAATGGGTATGGCCTTATTTTTTAATGGAAGGCTTGTAATTATTTTGTGTAATTTTTATTATTTTCATTTTCTTGTATTGTAATTGTTGATTACTCTTTTAACCTTGTATTTGCCTATATAAAAGCAACTATTCTCCTTGTAAGAGTTAGTTCATGAAATATCAAAAACTTGGTTTAACCATTGAGAGAACTTTGTGTTCTTGTTGTGATTTCTTTATCCAAGTCTTGGCAAGGAGATTTGGTGGTGAATAAATTCAAGTTAGTGGAGAATTCCTTTATGCTTGAAGTGTTCATTCTTATCTTAACTAAAGTTGCAAGTAAGTGTGACATTGCCTCCATTTGTATTTGGCCGAATCTAAGCTTAAGTTTAAGGTATTTTGTTGTGTTTTGTTGTTGCAAATTGTTGGAATTGGATCAACTTGCCAACTTGGTAAGCTAAGCAGGCCACCCTTTCCCTTGGATAAGGCCTAGAGAGCAACTGGAAAACTCCAGCTGATCCATACTGATGTTTGTGGCCTTATGCAAATTGAAACCATGAGTGGGAGCAAGTACTTTGTGCTCTTTATAGATGACTTCACACGCATGACATGGGTATACTTCTGAAGCAGAAAAATGAAGTAGTTGCTGTATTCAGAAAGTTCAAACTGCTGGTGGAGAATCAAGCTGGAACAATGATCAAAGCCATAACGAGTGATAATGGAACAGAATACACATCAAAAGAATTCTGTTCAATCTGTCAAGAGGCTGGAATTGTGGCACCAGTTTACCACTCCTTACACCCCACAATAGAATGGGGTCAATGAAAGAAAAACAGAACAATCATGGAGATGACAAGTTGTATGATGGTAGAGAAGAAGCTTCCCAAGAAGTTTTGGGCCGAGGCTGTCAATACAAGAGTCTATCTCCTGAACAGACTGCCAACTAAAGCAATCAAGAGCCAAACTGCCCTTGAGGCCTGGAGTGGAATTAAACTAGCATTGGGCAACTTGAAGACATTTGGGAGTATATGTTATGTTATAGTTCCAACAAGCAAAAGAACTAAACTTGATGACAAGGCTGAGATAGGTATATTCATAGGATACAACAGCCAATCCAAAGGGTACAGAGTGTACATCCCTGAGTCAAAGAAAATTGTGATTACAAGGGATGTAAAAGTGGATGAAAATNAAATTCAAGGAGTATGCCTCCTTGTGGTGGGAAAATACAAGGAAGAAGAGAGAAAGAGAAGGGAAGACTAGAATTAGATCATGGGAGAAATTGAAGAGAGTGTTGAAGAAACGGTTCTTGCCTGATAATCACAAACAAGACCTTTATCTTAAGCTCCATAATTTGAAGCAAGGAGATAGAAAAGTTAAGGAGTATATTCGGGAGTTTGAAGGGTTGATGTTGAGGAGCGATATTCCCGAAGAGAAAAAGCATACAATTGCAAGGTTCATCGGCAATTTGAGTAAGGACATTGCATACAAGCTTGAGTTGCAAGCTTACCATTCCTTTGGGGATGTTTGCAAGCTGTCCACAAGGATTGAAAAGCAATTGAAGCGCATGAAGTCCTTGGCCCCCAAGAAACTCTTTAAGGAAAGTAACTACCAAAAGGGTTCACCTTCCTACACCAAACCGTATATGGCACCTACGGCTTATGATAAGAACAAAGCCAATGAAACACCAAAGGAGAAAGTAGGTTTTGTGAAGAATGATGCTCCACGGCCTGATTTGAAGAACAAGAAATGTTTCAAGTGTCAAGGTTATGGAAACTTCCAAGCAAATTGTCCAAACCAAAGAGTTATGACTCTTAGAGAGATAAATGAGATTGATGATGCTTGCCAAAGGGATTCTAGTGAAGAAGAGGAAGTAGATGAGAGTTAGAATAAGAATGAGGTTATTGAGGAAGCTGATAGTGGAGAGATGCTTATGCTCAAGAAGTTACTGCATACTCAAGTAAACCCCCAAGAGAACCAAAGGGAGAACTTGTTCCATACAAGGTGCACTATCAAGGGAAAAGTTTGTTCAATGATCATTGATAGTGGGAGTTGTACCAATGTTGCTTCCACCAAACTTGTGGAGAAATTGGGGCTGCTGGTTGTGGATCATTCTCACCCGTACAAGCTACAATGGTTGAGCAATGGAGACACCATACAAGTAGTCAAGCAAGTAGTGGTACCATTCTCCATTGGGAGGAGCTATTCGGATGAGGTACTTTGTGATATCATTCCCATGGATGCTTGCAATCTTTTACTTGGAAGGCCATGGCAATATGATAGAGAAGTGATCCATGATGGCCGCAAGAATACATACTCATTCAAGCTCAACAAGAAGTCTATTACCCTTGCACCCTTAGCCCCCACCCAAGCCATTATCCAAGCTCCTACACAAACAACTTCCCAAACACTTTCCCAAACACCATCCAAGGCACCAACCCGTAAAACCCTTTTCCTAAACAGCACCCAATTAGAAAGAGCCTTCCTAAAACACAAACCTCTCATTACCCTCCTTATAGCCAAGACAAACCAAGAGAGAGAGCAACCTGAATTTCACCCGAAAGTTCACCCTCTCTTGGATGAATTTGCGGATGTTTTTCCTAGTGAGTTACCAAGGGGTTTGCCACCACTTAGGGGAATAGAACATCATATTGATTTGGATCCCAGTGCCCCTCTTCCCAATAGGCCAGCATATAGGTGCAATCCCAAAGAGTTAAGAGAGCTTCAAAGACAAGTTGAGGAGTTGATTTCCATGGGATTTGTAAGAGAGAGCATGAGCCCTTGTTCAGTTCCAGCTTTGCTTGTATCCAAGAAGGATGGCACTTACCGGATGTGTATTGATAGTCGGGCCATCAATTGGATAACTATCAAGTATAGGTATCCTATACCATGGTTAGATGACATGTTGGATGAGCTTCATGGTGCAACCATCTTCTCAAAAATTGATCTAAGAAGTGGTTATCATCAGATTAGAATGATAGAGGGAGATGAATGGAAAACGTCATTCAAGACCAAGGGAGGATTGTATGAATGGATGGTGATGCCTTTCGGCCTTTCCAATGCACCAAGCACCTTCATGAGGTTAATGAATGAGGTACTCAAACCTTTCATTGGAAAATTTGTGGTTGTAAAGCCTCTACAGTACTTGTGATACGTTTACAAGTCCTAAAACACTTGAAAGATGGTGGACAAGGAATTACAAGTCCTAAACACTTGCTAATTCGGTTGAATCAAAGAGTTTCTTCCAAGTCCTAAAACCTTGGATTGTGGAATGTGGAAACAAGGAGGAAATTCGGCCCAAGTAGTTCCAAGGGGGGAGAGAGCCCAACATTTCGGCCCAAATCATTCCAGCCCAAGCCCAACAAAGGAAGCTCAAGCCACCAGAGAGAAGCCCAAGTATTGAGTGAACCCATTCAGCCCATTCTCATTCCAAAAGGGAAAGAACACATGAACCCTTATTGGATCCATTTGCAAGATCTTCAAGGCCCAATCTCTACACCCTTATTAGTAGACTTGATTAGGATCATTGATCAAGCTTTGAGCTAATAAAGATTTGTTTTCAACTAATGGGGTGGTTAAAGACATGAACCCTATATTTAGGGAACCATGTCCCTTTTGCATTAAATGGGTATGGCCTTATTTTGAATGGAAGGCTTGTAATTATTTTGTGTAATTTTTATTGTTTTCATTTTCTTGTATTGTAATTGTTTATACTCTTTAACCTTGTTTTGCCTATATAAGGCAACTATTCTCCTTGTAAGAGTTAGTTCATGAAATATCAAAAACTTGGTTTAACCATTGAGAACTTGTGTTCTTGTTGTGATTTCTTTATCCAAGTCTTGGCAAGGAGATTTGGTGGTGAATCAATTCAAGTTGGTGAGAATTCCTTTATGCTTGAGTGTTCATTCTTGTCTTAACTAAAGTTGCAAGTAAGTGTGACATTGCCTCCATTTGTATTTGGCCGAATCTAAGCTTGAGTTTAGGGCATTTTGTTTGTTTTTTTGTTGCAAATTGTTGGAATTGGATCATTGGTATCAGAGCTTAGATTGTGAATTGGAGTAGGATTGATTAACGGTTGATTAATGTAGTTGGCCAGATTTTGAGTCTACTTGCCGGATTTGAGTTCTTTATTTTAGTGTTTTCAAAATTTCTCTTGTGTTACAAGTGATTGAACAATTTTTCTCTCTCATCAAACACTATTCCCCAACCATCCCTTACACCTTGTTCCCTTCTAACCATCCCTCCAAAGTCAACTAAACCCATTCCTTCACACCAAACCAACCCTTACCAAACCCTAAACCCTTAACCCAAACCCTAAACCCTAACACAATTAGATTAACCTAATCCCATCTCTAAACAACCATTCCTTAGCTTAATTACAACACTATTCATAAAACACTATTCACAGAATACTTACACTTAAACCAAAATCACCAAAACTCATACACTTACCTTTCCCTCCATTTATCATTTTCTTTCACTTCAAAAGTTACTGTTCATTCGGATTTACTATCACAATAGCTAAATTTCCCTATTTTCAGGGCAACAAGTCCCCTTCCTCCCCAATTCCACCCCAACCCCATGGGAAAGTGCGAACAAAAAAATTCAAGAAGAAACTTGATGCAGTAAAGAGAAATATGTCTAGCATATGGAATTGATGGTTAACATGTCAAGGACATTGCCAACCTTTCACAACCCAAACCCACCTTTGAGGAAACCCCACAACCACCCCCACGGGATGGTCGCCCACGCTACCACCACGAACCTCCTTGACACCATGTATATGGAAAACCTAGGGATAGTAATGATTCACCTAGTGAATCTGAATCACCTAGTGAATCCGAAGTGCCTAGGAGAAGAAGGTTTGATGATGATAGGGGTCTTAAAGTAGACTTACCCGAATTCAATGGAAGTCTTGACCCGAATGACTTCATTGATTGGTTGCATGGATTGAACGGGTATTTGAATTTAAGGGCCATATATACTCTCTTTAGTTCCTCTTTTCTTTTCTTTGTATTCTCTTGCCAGAAACCATCAAATGGTATCAAAGCCACACACAAAAACAATCTGAAATCTCTAACATTCAATCATCAACCTCAACCCAAGAACACTTCTCATTTCAGCCCAAAACAGCCTGCATCTACTCTCTTACTTTCCTGCATTATACACAAAAAATTGAGACAATGGCTGCTCAATCAGCCTTGATGTCACCCCCAATGTTTAATGGGGAACACAACCACATATGGGCTGTTAAGATGAAGGCCTTCCTCCGGGGTCAGGGGTTGTGGCAGTATGTGTACAAAAACAGGCAGCCACCTCCATTAGGACAAAATCCTACCCTGAATCAAAAGAGACTACATGAGGAAGAAACAATCAAAGCACCGAGAGCACTTTCTCACATTCATGCTGTAGTAACAGACCTTGTATTCACAAGGATCATGGCATATGAGACTCCAAAAAAGACATGGGATAAGCTGAGAGAAGAGTACATGGGCAGCACCACAACAAGGAACATGCAGGTGCTAAATTTAAGGAAAAAGTTTGAGATGCAGAGGTTGCAGGAATCAGAGAAAGTTAAGGACTACGTTGACAAATTGATGAGTTTTGTCAACAAAATAAAGCTGCTAGGAGTGGAGTTGACAGATAAAAGAATGGTAGAAAAGGTCTTAGTGAGCTTGTCAGAGAGATTTGAGTTCAAAATCTCTTCCCTTGAGGACTCTAAGGACATGTCTCAGATCACCTTGACTGAGCTTGTTCATGCACTCCAAGTTCAAGAGCAAAGAAGACTCTTGAGGCAAGAAGACACAAGTGAGGGAGCAATGGTAGCAAACCAAAAAGGCAAGCCTACACAAGGACAAAATAGGAGGTATGCTAGGGATAAAAAGGGGAAAGAAAGGAGTAACAATCAGTGGGAGAAATTAGGTGGGCTAAAGAAGTATCCTGCCTGTACTCACTGCAAAAAGAAGGGACATTCGAAGAGGAGGAGCTGGTATAGACCAGGGATACAATGTAGAGGCTACAAACAATTTGGACACATAGAAAAGGTTTGTAAGAACAAAGAAAGCTAGCCAAGACAACAAGCTCGGGTTGGAGAAGATCAGCAGCAAAGTCAGGAGGCTGAACAACACTTTGTGGCCTCCTATTACACAACACAAATTAGCAATGAAGCCTGACTGATTGATAGTGGCTGCACCAGCCACATGGTTGCAGACTTGCAAAGTTTCATCAACTTGGACAACTTATATAGTTCCAGAGTTAAAATTGGAAATGGTGATGTTGTGGAGGTCAAAGGCATAGGAGATGTGGCTTTCCAAACTTTGTCAGGTACTAAAATTATCCCTCAAAGTCTTCTATGTGCCTAAAATTAGTCAAAACTTGTTGAGTGTTGGGCAAATGTTAGAGAAGGGTTATTCTCTACATTTTCAAAACCAGGCCTGTACTATATTAGATGTTGAAGAAAATGAATTAATGTGCATGAAAATGTTGGGAAAAAGCTTCCTGGTTGAGTGGAAAAACTCCAGCAACTTAGCCTTGTCATCTAGGCTGGAAGAATCTGAAATTTGGCACAAGAGACTTGGCCATTTTCACTATAATGGTCTCAAAGAGTTAAGGAACAAAAATATGGTTCTAGCCCTACCTGAGATTGAAGAGAAGAGTAGTACAATAGTTGCCAACTTGGTAAGCTAAGCAGGCCACCCTTTCCCTTGGATAAGGCTTAGAGAGCAACTAGAAAACTCCAGCTGATCCATATTGATGTTTGTGGCACTATGCAAGCTGAAACCATGAGTGGGAGCAAGTACTTTGTGCTCTTTATAGATGACTTCACACGCATGACATGGGTATACTTCTTGAAGCAGAAAAATGAAGTAGTTCCTGTATTCAGAAAGTTCAAACTACAAGTGGAGAATTAAGCTAGAACAATGATCAAATCCATAAGGAGTGACAATGGAACATAATACACATCAAAAGAATTCTATTTAATCTATCAAAAGGCTGGAATTAGGCACTAGTTTACCACTCCTTACACCCCACAGTAGAATGGGGTCAGTGAAAGAAGAAACAGAACCATCATGGAGATGGCAAGGTGTATGATGGTAGGGAAAAAGCTTCCCAATAAGTTCTGGGCCGAGGCTGTCAGTACAAAAGTCTATCTCCTGAACAGACTGCCAACTAAAGTAATCAAGAGCCAAACTCCAGTTGAGGCCTGGAGTGGAATTAAACTAGCATTGGGCAACTTAAAGATAATTGGGAGTATATGTTATGTTATAGTTCCAGCAAGCAACAGAACTAAACTTGATGACAAGGCTGAGATAGGTATATTCATAAGATACAACAGCCAATCCAAAGGTTATAGAGTGTACATCCCTGGGTCAAAGAAAATTGTGATGACAAGAGATGTAAAAGTGGATGAAAATGCAGTTTGGAATTGGGAGGATAAGAAGATTGATATAGAATGCAAACTGTAACAGCCAACCGAGAATCTGATTGAAGAAGCTAAAACTGAAGAGGATGAAGAGCCTTCGGTTAAAGGGACTAGAACCTTGGCTGACGTATGTGGAAGGAGTAATATGGTAATGCTTAAACCAAAAGGTTATGCTGAAGCTACTAAGTTAAAAGCTTTGAGGAATGCGATGCAGGAGGACATATCAATGATAGAGAAAAATAGTGCCTGGAAGCTTGTTGACAGACCTGAAAATAGGAAAATAATCCAAGTAAAATGGATTTACAAGTTGAACATTAATCCGGATGGATCAGTCTATAAACATAAAACAAGACTTGTGGCTAAAGGCTTTGCACAGCAACAAGGGGTGGACTTTTCTGACACATTTGCTCCGGTGGCTAGACATGACACTATTAGGTTACTTCTTGCTATGGCAGCCCAATTTGACTGGAAATTTTTCCAGCTTGATGTTAAATCGGCATTCCTAAATGGCAGGTTGAGTAAGGAAATCTTTGTGGAGCAACCTGAAGTTTATCAAGTCAAGGGTGAAGAAGATAAAGTGTACCTGCTGAAGAAGCCCTGAAATGGCCTAAAGCAGGCACCTGGAGCCTGGTACAGCTGCATGAATGATTATCTAAGCAACCTAGGATATGTTAGAACTCCTAATGAACACACACTTTATGTTAGGAAGACAGAAAGTAGACTGAAGTAGTTTCTTTATATGTTGATGACCTGCTAATTACTGGGAGCAACTCTAAAGAACTGAATCAGTTCAAGAAAGCCATGAAATATGAGTTTGAAATGACAGACTTAGGGTAGATGACTTACTTTCTTTGCACGGAGATAAGTCAACCTCCAGATGGAATTTTCGTGTGCCAGCAGAGGTATGCAACAGAGGTATTGAAAAGATTTGGCATGGAAAGTTGTAAACCAGTAGATACACCTCTGGTTGCTAATCTGAAGTTGAGTAAAAATGATGGTGCAGAGAGAGCGGATGAAGGGAAATATAGAAGTCTAGTAGGCTGTTTGTTGTATCTCACAACTACCAGGCCTGGTCTCATGTTCATAGCAAGCGATCTGTCTAGGTTTATAAGCAACCCAAGTGTTCAGGCAGCCAAGAGAGTGTTGAGATATGTGAGAAGAAGCATCATGTTAGGAATCTGGTTTGAGATCAATCTATATCAACACCCTTCTTGTAAATTTTCTTCCAGATATGTCAAAGTTTATACCCATTTTATTCAAAAGGGTAAAGTTCTAATATGTTTCCTGTGGAACATATATTTCATCCAACTTGTGATGAGGATAGCCTCAATACCTTACCCCAAGATTCAGAGAAATTTTAGCCAATTAGATGGCGATCAAGTTCCTTTGTATGTGACAAATGACCAATGGTATAGGATCCAACAAGATCATGAAAACTATTATGGGTTGGTGATCTATTCTTGGTCTAAAATAACATTGAATACTCACAGTGTAACTGCTAGGTTCTTTCCTTTTCTGTACCTATTGATTTTATTCTAGCGGGGAATCCATTTTACTATTTGTCATAGATGAAAATCCTAATGCAGAAAGATAGATCACTAGAGCACTATTGAGTTTGTGTACTAAAATAGCAATGGCCTTGCATCTCATGCTTGTGGAAAATGTGAAAAAAATGTCTTTGGTCTGGAAAATGTCTGAGGAAGAATATGAAGAATATCATCTGTATGCTCGCTCGATTAAAATTCCTGCACACATATATTCATTTTTACTGTCTGTTTTGAATGAGTATCCATATCTCATATGATTATGTTTGTTTCACTTAGACTCTTCATGATTCTATTGGATGCTTTCATAAAATTTCTTATAGAATTGAAAATGAGGTTTTCGCTTTGTACATGTTCGATCATGAATCAGTACCAATCTTCAAAAAAGATCTAATTGTTTCACTTTCTATTTTCGGAATGGAATATTTACATAATCTCCATGAATAGGATTAAACGTTATTCCATGGTATTTGTATGATATTCCTTCTTAATTTTAAGTGAGTGCTTGAAAGGGTTTAAGTTGTTTATGAATTATGTTTCATTTTTTGTTTCTTTTATGTACTAAGTCACTAAGTGCGAGATTCCCCCCGACGACCATTATTAACTTGTTCCCCCATGGGCTCTTTCCCATGTCATCTCCTGGAACCAACTTGTCTTCTAACTTCACGCCCATAAGTCTCATATTTGGAATTTGCTAACCCCTTTCTCATATTTGGAAGGGGTATTTATACAAGTTTACACCAAAGGAAGTAGAGAGAAATCTGGGATTGCCATCAGGCTTGGTAAGTGATTTCATGATTTTAGTGATTGCGCATTGGGATCACGCAGGTATTGATTCGTTCTTATCCCTCACGAGATGTTCGAGATTAGGCTTATCCCTTAGTCTGTCGAACAACTGTATTGAACGGTCGCGACGAGGTTATGCTGAGTCAGACTTCAAGATTCCATGACCTTGAGATCACGTCGATCTACTGATTTTTGGGCTACCGAGACTTTCGAGCTTACGACAAAAATCACACACAACAAATATTAAAGTAGAGCTTATGGTTTGAATCTCTCATGTATTACATCCTGCTATATTTGGGTTCGTCTTTCTGTTTGAATTTGGGCTTGGTTTATGTAACACGTGAAGATGCCTCTTATAGAGCTTAATACCTTTTTCAGCTTAAGCTTTTAGGTCAAGTTGTTTATCAACAAAATTGTTGTTTCAATTTCATTATAATTTCAATTTCTTATGGTCTTTCTTGCTTTTAATATAAGTAATTATATTATGCATGCTTAAAGTTAATTGTTTTGCACTTAAATAATATTTTTATAAAGGAGATTAAATTAATAGTAATCATTTTGATTAAGCATTATTGAAGTTATAAAAGTAGTTGTGTTCTCAATTGACGTAAGAAAATTTTAATCAATAAGCAAACACTGATTATAAATGTTTAACATTAAAATTCATAGATTCCCTTGGAATTAACTTGGCTTCTATCTCTGTTTTAAAAATCGGACCAGACCGGCTAGTCGAACAGAGACCCAGCAACTTCTTCGATCCGGTATAGGTCTTAGGGGGGTTTTGTAATATTTCAAAATTATTAAGGGTTAATTTGTAATTTTATAGGGGTGTTTTGGAGATATATCAAAAGTTTAGGGATTAATTGGTAATTTTTTTGGACATTTTTGAAATAAATAAAAAATTTAAGGACTAATTTGAACTTGTTTAGGGGAATTTTTGTAATATATTAAAATTTAAGGGATTAATATGTAATATTTTAAATTGTCGTTGACGTCATTGGTCCAACCGGCCGAACTAACAGTTTAGACCGGTTGACTTGTGACCCAAGCAATAAAACGGGTTACCCTCCGATCCGAGTTTTAAAACAATGGCTTCTATGAGCATCGTGATTAAACATTATTAAAATTATCTCATAAAATTTGTGGTTCATAGGATTAAGATGGAAAATTTAATCAATAAACAACAAATGAATGTTAAATAAATACATAATGATCCATCCACTACCATTGAATAAGACAAATTAATTGAAAGAATTAGCATGTCAAAACATTGAGAGCAAAGTTCAAGATTCTATCTCATATTTCATTAATTCTCTCATAGAATATGATGCGTTGAAAAATTAGAATAGAAAAGTCTTTTAGCTATAAAATTTTTCTCTCTTCTAATTGATTCCATCTATTATTGGAAGTATAGTCTTTAATGAACTTCAAATTCGACTTCGCTGCCTCGTGACACACCTCTAATAATAGTCTCTATTAAACAACATAAAAATTGATCTTATAAATGAATAAGTTTTAACTAGAAAGGGGTATGGACCTAATGTTGTTTGCTACAATACTTTAATCAGATGGTATTGCAAGAATAAAGAAGTCAACGAAGTTCATAGTCTTTATCAATAGAAGATTTTAGAAGGAATTAGGCCTAATGTGATTATAAATAACAATTTGTTAACTTGTCTTTTTCTTAAAGCTAATGTAAAAGATGCACAGAAATCAGTTAGTGAGATGCAACTTAATGGTTTTACTTTATTCTTGGATACATAGCATTTTCATTGATAGATTTTGCAATAATGGATGTGTTTTAGAAGAAGTGGAATGTTTCATACTTTAGTAAATAATAAATTTGCAATTGACCTTGAAAGCTTGAATTCCCTCTTTGATGGATTATGTAAAACAAGGATATTCGAAACTGCTCGATAGCTATTTTAGAAATCTCTCTCATTGAAAGCCTAGTGTCAAACATTGTTGTCAGAAATTTTGTACCTGTTTTTAGAATTTAGTTTTGATGGATACCATTGTTTGCAAATTTTACAAGCAATTGGGGTCATAACAGAGATTACAATGTTATAAGAAGCACATTCATAACAAAAGCTCACCTTAAACCAAAAAACACTTGAACTTGGATTTACATTTTTAACCTTCAAAGTGAACAATTTTCGAAATCATAAAGGTGGTTTGAATAGGAAAGATCGATACTTGAGATAAGTTTGCAATTTTGAAAACCTTAAAGGTTGTTTGTAAAATTTGTCAAAACATTTATCTTGAATGCATTTTCCTTTTGCAATGACCTTACTTCGGAAAAAACGACCCACAAAAACACTCTTCATTCATGGCTTTGAGATTCAGATCCCCATTTCATTTGTCTTCAATCTCTCAAAACCCATCTTCGAAAGTTAATGTTTTATTTTTGTTAGCTCACTTACACAACCTCGCATCTTCAAGCTCCAAAAATGAAGTTTCGTATTCTTTAAAAAAACCCCTTGAATGATCCTCACTTGCTAAATTCCTCAAAGAAAATTGTCGATCAGGTAGCTTTACTCTGAATGAAGCATTGTACTTTTTTTATTACATGATTAATTCGAAACCCATTTCTCCAATTTCATCATTCACTATTTTGTTTATTGCACTAGCTAAGAAGAAGCATTATTATGAAGTGATTTCGCTATATAAGCTGTTGAATTCAACTGGGTTGTCTCTAGATTTAATGTCTTTGAATATTTTGATCAATTGCTTCTGTAATATTGAAAGGGTTTCTGATGGTTATGTGGTTTTTGGGGCGATTTTGAAGTTGGGTTTTAGCCCAAATACCGTGACATTTAATTGTTTGATTAAAGTTCTGTTTGTAGGGAGAAAGATTATGGAATCAATGTAATTGTTTAAGCAAATAGTTGCTGTTGGTTGTAGGGCTAATGTGATCACTTGCAACACTTTGATTCGTGGATTGTGTAAAACAGAGAAAATAAGTGTTGCCATTATGTTGCTTGAAGAGATGGTTAATGGGAATAAAGAATCTGGTATTGTTTGTAGGCCATATGTTGTTACTTATAGTATTATAATTGATGGCCTTTGTAAGGCTGGATTGGTTGAGAAGGCTAGACAACTACTGTTGGAACATATGATTCAGAGAGGTGTGGTTCCTGACATTTATACCTACAACATTTTAATGAACGGTTATTGCTTGGTAGATAGAATTGGTGATGCAAAAGAGTTGTTTGATTCTATAACTACAAAGGGGTATAGACCTAATGTTGTTTGCTACAATACTTTAATCAATTTGTATTGCAAGAATAAAGAAGTCAATGAAGCTCTTAGTGTTAGGAAACGACCCGGTTGCGCAGCGGAAAACAAAAAATTTTATACAACCGTAGATCGTTCTTTAAAGCCCAAAATCAAGGCACAAATTTTACAGTTTATGTATAATATCAAGAATCTACAGAACAAGTAAATCTAAAGTTTAGATTCATACCCACGTTGGAGGCTCCACCAATATTGTCTCTGAACGTGTTTGCTACCGATCCAAGTGTAGGATCGAACCAAGAAGTCCACACGAAGACAACTACCAAGAACAAATGAGGGATTTGCTAGATCCTTGTTGGCCTTAAGAAATCAAGAAGAACAAAAAGAAAAACTTGATTTTTCAATCAAACAGTGAAAGTGGCGTGGGAGAGTGTATGGGTTGTTGTGTTTTTCTTTTCTTTAATCAAAAGGCAAAAATGAATCAATTAATTAATCACACAAACACCTTTCCTTTTATAGGCAAACCAAGTTGCCCTATTCCCACATGGAATGGGCTTGGGTTCCAACCCAAACACCCCATATTGCCAAACACTCCCAATTAGATATTTTAATTTAATTCATCATTATCTCAATTAAAATCAATTAATATTTAATTAACATTTAAAAATAATGATGATTTAATTAAATATGTGCGAACACACATTTAACCATAATTTCACTTATTTAATTTTCTAACAATTAAATAAAGGCTACACCCTAGCAAATTTAATTGCACTATGAAATTACCAAAATACACTTTCACCTAAAAAGACGAAACCCCTTCTTTCTTCTTGGCTCTTAAATTATCTTCTATTGTGGGACCCATAGGCTCCTCATCATACCGGCAGTGTTAGTACCGCGATTACACCCATTAATCGTCTCACTAATACACAGACCAAGATTGGCCCCTAGCAAGGCACATGGCCACCCGATAGATTCGGATTCACAAAGCACTACCTGTCAACGATATGGTTACTGTACAATTCGATCCTTTCATCCTTCATTATCTCAACGAGACGAAGGCTAGAAATAGTGTCAACCTCCGGTTACTCTCGATATTATGTATTCAGTTACTGGACCAATGACCTATATTATAATCCAGATAGAGCACAACTCAATCCTATTGTGGCCACAGTTTGTGTCATTGCCATATACTGAATTGCGCTGTGAGATACTTCTCCGTACCCGGGAGTGATGAATCCTCTGTCAATCCACCATAGTCTTGATACACTCCTCGATGCAGCCAATCACCACCGTATTGACAGCTCTGAAAAGAACTGCGTTAGGCTTGTCAAACTACACCAATCGATGCACAAGGCACTCCGGTGATCTCAAGTCTAAGGATCACATGCACCACCATCGTTAGAGGATTTGTTCCATAGCACCTGGGTTACCATCCATATGGAATCCTGTGGTGGTTAGTCCAGTGAACTTGCTGCGGTATATCCCCTACAACAAGCACCCATGTGTTGCACCAGCTTGTCACCAAACAACTTTGACAAGTGAGATCAGTCCCTGCCTTTCGATGGGTCATTCAACACTATGATAGCCTTACCGTATTATCTGTGCCCTTACTTTAGAATAATACTGGGGCTACAGATGTTTCTAGAATGGCCACCATATGTGCTCATAGAGTTCTCACTATCAAGATTTGAAACATTGATACCCTCGTCACGGTTCTACCATTCTAAGGACATATATCAATACATATTGCAATAATAATAATTTACGCGATATAGAACAAAATGCCTTTGATTATTGATTAATGAACATTAGTACAAAGAGTCAATTCTACATAATTGTTGGCTCTAGGGCCTACTCTAACAATCTCCCACTTGCACTATAGCCATCATTCATGTATTTAATACCAATGATCTCAAGTGCCTTTCTGCTTCTACTGCCAGAGGCTTTGTTAGTGGATCTGCGAGTTGTCGTCATATGCACTTTAGTAATCTGCACGTCTTTCCTCTCAACTATCTCTCTGATGAGATGGAATCGTCTGAGTATGTGCTGGACTTCTGATGAGACCGTGGTTCCCTAGCTTGAGCAATTGCTTCATTTTTATCACAATAGATGTCTATAGATCAACAATCATGGGAACCACACCAAGTTCAGTAACGAACTTCTTAATCCAGACTACCTCCTTGGCTGCATCTAACAATGCAATATACTCAGCCTCCATTGTAGAGTCCGCTACAATGCTTTACTTAGAGCTCTTCCAGCTTACTACACCGCCATTGAGACAAAATACAAACCCTGATTCAATCGATAATCATCTTTGTCCGTTTGGAACTAGCATCACTGTATCCTCTTAAGTGAGCTCATCTTCCCTTCCATAAACCAAGAACATATCCTTAGTCCTCTTCATACTTAAGAATACTCTTGACAGCCATCTAGTGATGCTCACGTGGATCCGATTGATATCTACTACAATGCTCAAAGCACATGAGACATCAATCCGAGTACATAGCATGGCATACATGATGGATCCAATTGCTGATGCATATGGGATCCTCTTCATCCTTCTCTCTCATCTTGTGTTTTACACAATTCCTTAGAGATAAACACCATGTGACATCGAAGAAATCCTTTCTTGGATTCTTCCATACTGAATCGTTTCAGTACTTTGTCATATATACACTCTGACTTGCCAAGCAACCTACGTGATCTATCACGATAGATCTTAACTAAGGATGTAGGCTGCTTCCCCTAAGTCCTTCATGGAGAAGCACTTGGATAACCAAGTCTTTACCGACTGCAAGTTTGATATTCATTCCCGATCAGAAGTATTTCATCGACATACAACACTCGGAATGTTACTGCGCTTCCACTCACTTTCTTGTTAACACATGGCTCATCTTTGTTCTTAATAAAACCAAATTCTTTTAGGGCTTCATCATTTCCAGCTCTTTGAAGCTTGCTTGAGTCCATAAATGGATCTCTGCAACTTGCATACCTTTTAGCTTGACTGTTAAGAACGAAACCATCAGGTTGTGTCATAACACATCCTCAAGGTTTCCGTTCATAGTCATTATCCATTTGCCAAATCTCATAGTCATGATATGCAGCAATTGCAAGCATAATCGGGATGGATTTAATCATGGCAACCGGTGAAAAGGTTTCTTCATAGTCAATGCCATGAATTTGTTTGAAACCTTTGCCAACTAGTCGTGCTTATAAGTATGCACGTTGCATCCATGTTAGTCTTCTTCTTGAAGACCCATTTATACCCTATGGTTTTACCCCTTTAGGTGGTTCCACCAGAGACCACATTTGGTTTGGGTACATGGAGTCCATCTCAGATTTCATGGCTTCAAGCCATTTAACGGAATCTGATCCGATATAGCGTCTTTGTAGGTTCTAGGTTCATCGTCTTAGTAGACTAGTACGTCACCATTTTGAGTCCGAGATAACCGTATCTCTCGGGCTCATGGCGTACTCTCCCAGATCTACGTAGCTCCTGTGCTACTTAAGATGGTTCACTTTGATCCACAATTTGTGGAGTAACCCCTCATGATGCCAACCACTTCTTGTGGCACATCATCCTGTCCTTCGTCTAATATATCTTATGGTTCTAGAACTTCATCGAGTTCTACTTTTCTCCCCACTAGTACTTCTTAGAAAATATTCCTTTTCTAGAAAGACACCAGATCGAGCAACAAAAATTTTGCGCTCTTCTGGGTGGTAGAAATAGTATCTTTTGGTCTCCTTTGGATACCTCACAATATACATTTATCGGATTTTGGGCTAAGCTGTTTCGAAGTTAATATCTTAACATAAGTTTTGCAACCCCAAATCCTTAGAAAAGACAAGTTGGGCTTTCGCCCATTCCATTTCTCATATGGAGTCTTATCTACAGACTTTGACGGCACACGGTTCAAACGTGAGTCCAGTCTCTAGGGCATAACCCTAGAACGATGCAAGTAAATCACTAAAACTCATCATGGACCTAACCATGTCAAGTAAGGTCCTATTCCTCCTTTCTAACACTCCATTGTGTTGAGGTGTAAAAGGAAGGGTGATGTGATACTATCCCACATTCCTTCAGGTACTCTGAAAACCCTGAGCTTAAGTATTCACCTCCTCGATCCGACCGGAGCTTTAATACTTTTGCCCAACATATTTGTACTTCATTCCTGAATTCCTTGAATTTATCAAGGGCTTCAGATTATGTCTTTATAGTAGACATAACCAATCTACTGAAATCATCAGTAAATGTAGGAAGTATGAATATCCACCTCTGGCTTCAACTGTTAGTGGACCACATACATCATTATGGATGATGCCTAACAGTTCAGTGCCCTTTCACTTTTTCCTGTGAAAGGAGACTTGGTCATCTTGCCTAAAAGGCATGACTCGCATACCTCAAATGACTGGAAGTCAAAGGGGCCAAAACTCCATCCCTTTGAAGTTTTGCAATGCAGGTCTTATTAACATGACACAATCTACAATGCCAGAGATATGTTTGGTTTTGATCGCTATGTTTAGCTTTCTTGGTTTCAACATTGAGAAATATTTTATTGTTTAAATCAAGAACATATAATCCATTATATAACCTTGCAACTCCAATAGAATACCATTCAAACTAAAGGACAACAATCCATTAGATATCTTAAAATGATACCCCATATTATCAAAACGGATACTGAAATAATATTTACAATAGAAGGTACGTGATACATTTATGCAGTTCTAATAACAAGCCCATAGGCAAAGATACAATAAGTCCGTACAGCCAATGCAGTCACATGTGTCCATTTCCAACTCGTAGGTCCACCTTTCCCTTGGCGAGCACTCTACTCTGCCTTAGTCCCTACACATCAGTACAAATATGATGTACCACACTGTGTGTAAATGACCCAAGATGTTGAGGGAGGAAATTATCTCAATAAAAATACCTGAAGTCGTAGCCTCTGACTTCTTTCTTGTTCAAGGAAAGCCTTGTAATTGTTCCTCCAGTGGCTAGGCTTGCCACAAAAGAAGCAGACTACCTTGCCCTTCCCTATGCCACTCTCAAGACCAAGAGCAACCTGTCCTTTGGGCTTAGCTTGGGTTTGGCCTTGGCTTTACCCTTGCTATGGCCTTAGCTTTACTGGCACAACCAGTAAAACAGGGTTGGACTTTTTCAAGTCCTGCTCTGCAGTCCTCAGCATGTTCAAAAGTTCTGACAAAGTTTTCTCCATCGTGTTCATATTGAAATTTTTATGACGGAGCATAAGAGCCAGGCAAGGATTGCAGAATTAATCCATTTGTATCTGCATCCAAGCCACATCCCAAAGTCTCAAGCCTTTCTTGTGCTCGATCATCTTGAGCACATGAGGACCAACTTGGGCACCCTCTTCAGATGACTCCCAAATTGTTTCGACACCTTGTACCTCTCATGTCGAGCATTTGTTTCAAATAGCTCCTTGAGGTGTAGAATAATGGAAGAACATCCATATTCTCATGCTGCTTTTGCAGGATAGGTGTCATTGATGCAACATCAAGCATGTACGCTATCAGCATCATCAAGGACTTTGATAAGTATCCTTAACTTCCTGAGTGGCATCAGATCAGGTTCAGCCAATTAGGCTTTTCAAGGATATACAATTCTTTTCTGACTTGAGTATAATTCAAAGATTATGATACCAGTCAAGAAATTGGATCCATCAACCTGTTTTCTTTTTCGATTATCGGTCGCAGGTTCAAATGCTCATTTTGGTGAATCTACATTTGCAGAAAAGATAAAGTTATTATAAATTTCATTATTATTTAATATCGTCTTTTATTAAACGATGCTCATACTATTTTACTCAAACTAATAGCCCTCACTATTAACTCGAAGCCCGTTGACTTTCCTACGGATGAGATCCCATCCTTCTCATTCAAACCTTCGCTTGGCAAAC
This sequence comes from Pistacia vera, assembly GCF_008641045.1. NCBI lineage: Eukaryota > Viridiplantae > Streptophyta > Magnoliopsida > Sapindales > Anacardiaceae > Pistacia > Pistacia vera. The sequence goes on from NW_022196096.1 coordinate 160,452, forward strand.
AAGCCGAAATGTATTGATTAGATGGGCCAACAAACTTAATCCACACCAGTTGATAGCTCCTACTTCAACCTCAAATGTGAAACGCAACAAGCCGATCACACAATTCAATGGCTCCAACCATTGTCCTCAAGTATGATTCTCAGTATCAGTAGAGTGGACACTACATGTCACCACGTACACATAATATGTGTACTGCTCTACTATGCCTATGACACGTTTATCAATCTTCGCTTTGGCAAACAAGCAAAACCGTCATTTTAGTTGACCCCACCATTAAGGAAAACTCCAATGCTTTAACCTCCCACTGGTAGAAGTGTACCCTTCGCTTTGGTGAACAAGGTTTCGACGAACAGGGGTTTGATTAAAACCATGGTGATGGAGGCTTACGTGACTTAGTATACTTAAGTTGAGGGTTTCATATTTAATGTCTCATCAGATTATTATCATTGTTAAACTTTTTTGGCATGTTCTCAACTTCAACCTTAGCATGCATTCTAAGAAAAAATTAAACTGCCGATACATGGCCCACCTAAAACTGATTTCCTCGAGCCTAGAGAATTGTTGGTCACCTCGAGGTCCTGTAATAAACATCTTAAGTCTTCAAGTATGTTTGCCTCGTCCTTTGCTCCGACTCCAGTACATTACAAAACATCATTCTAAATTTACAATAAAATTAATATTAAACTAATTTTACATTAACAATTTAGAAACCCGATTTACATTCGAGGGGAATGAGATGAGAAAAGAATGTACATCAAGAAGAGAGAGAAGGCAGGACACGCAGATCCTATTTAAAAAAATATTACAACCATACATACCCAATATAATTTAAAACATTCACCCTTAGGTCGGCTCATGTACCGGGTACCATGCATATACACAAGTACAAAGCATACTATAAAAAAAATCATTTTTTTTTTAATCGTGTGGTTATATATTAATTACCCTCTAAATGTGCAGAATGTACATTGGCTTTATAGGTTATTAAAACTGCATTTTGATCCCTTTGCAAAAAAAATACAGAATTGAAAAAGCTACAGACTTCGTTGCGGTGAGGAAGCTACAGACCTCGCTGCGTGTAAGGTTTTATCTTCACCACGACAAGGTTCTACTGTATTTACTTCACCGCGGCAAGACCTGGAAATCCCCAATTCGTATAGTTCACGTTTTTGTAGTTTTTTCGTGTACAACACGAATCCAAATCAATCAACACACCACGTTCAACGAGGATATTAACCAACCATATCACATCCATCAACACATTATTAAACCAATTTATCAATTGATTCATTCAATCAACTAGAGTTCAGATTTAAAAAATCTAGGTTTTTCACACAGATTCATCAAGGCAACATGTTATCAACAAACACATGTAATCAACCATCATAAAAACCGTAAAATCTAGTACCCTAGGCTCTGATACCACTGTTAGGAATGACCCGGTTGCGCAGTGGAACAAAAAATTTATACACCATAGATCGTTCCTTACAGCCCAAAATCAAGGCACAAATTTTACAGTTTATGTATAATATCAAGAATCTCAAAAAAAGAAAATCTAAAGTTTAGATTCATACCCACGTTGGAGGCTCCACCATATGTCTCTGAACGTGTTTGCTACCATCCAAGTGTAGGATCGAACCAAGAAGTCCACACGAAGACAACTACCAAGAACAAAGGGATTTGCTAGATCCTTGTTGGCCTTAAGAAATCAAGAAGAACAAAAAGAAAAACTTGATTTTTTCAATCAAACAGTGAAAGGTCGTGGGAGAGTGTATGGGTTGTTGTGTTTTTTCTTTTCTTTAATCAAAAGGCAAAAATGATCAATTAATTATCACACAACACCTTTCCTTTATAGGCAAACCAAGTTGCCCTATTCCCACATGGAATGGGCTTGGTTCCAACCCAAACACCCCTATTGCCAAACACTCCCAATTAGATATTTTAATTTAATTCATCATATCTCAATTAAAATCAATTAATATTAATTAACATTTAAAAATAATGATGATTAATTAAATAGGTGCGAACACACATTTAACCATAATTTCCCTTATTTAATTTTCTAACAAATTAAATAAGGCTACACCCCAGCAAATTTTGCCCTATGAAATTACCAAATAACCTTTCACCTAAAAGGATGAAAATGCCTTCTTTCTTCTTGGCTCTTAAATTATCTTCTATGTGTGTGACCCATAGGCTCCTCTCATACCGAAGTGTATAGTATCGCGATTAACGCCAATTAATCATCTCACTAATCACAGACTAAGATTGGCCCCTAGCAGGCATCATGCACCCGATAGATTCGGATTCAGCAAAGCAACTACCTGTCAATGATATGGTTACGTACATCGATCATTTCATCATTTGTTATCTCGACGAGACGAAGGCATAGAAATAGTGTCAACCTCCGGTTACTCTCGATATTATGTATTCAGTTTCTGGACCAATGCCCTATATTATAATCCGATAGAGCAACAACTCAATCCTATTGTGGCCACGTTTTATTGTCATTGCCATATACTGAATTGCGCCGTGAGTAACTTCTCTTGTACCCAGAGTGATGAATCCTCTATCATCCACCATAGTCTTGATACACTCCTCGATGCAACCAATCACCACTGTATTGACAGCTTTGAAAAGAGCTGCGTTAGGCTAGTGTCAAACTGCACCAATCGGTGCACAAGGCGCTCCGGTTATCTCAAGTCTAAGGATCACATGCACCACCTTCGTTAGAGGATTTGTTCCATAAACACTGGGGTTACCATTCATATGAATACTCTAGTGGGTCAGTCTAGTGAATTTGCTGCGGTATTCCGCCTACAACAAGCACCCATGTGTTGCACTAGGTTGCCACCAAACGCCTGACAAGTGAGATCAGTCACTACCTTTCGACAGGGTCGTTCAACACTATGATAGCCTTACTGTATATCTGTCCCTTACTTCAGATAATACTGGGGCTACAAACTTTCTAGAATGGCCACCATATGTGCTCATAGGTTCTCACTATCAAGATTTGAAACACTTGATACCCTCATCACGGTTCACCATTCTAAGGACGTATATCAACATATTGCAATATAATAATTTATGCAATATAAAATGCCTTTTATTATTGATTATGAACATTATTACAAAATCAATTCTAACAATAATTTATTGGCTCTAGACATCTACTCTACACTTAGTCTTTACGCGAGAGATGATTTCAGAAGGAATTAGGCCTAGTGTGATTACATATAACACCTTGTTAACTGGCTTTTTCTTATAGCTAAGGTGAAAGATGCACGGAATTTAGTTGTGATGGACTTAACGATGTTTTTCCCTGATTCCTGGCATATACATTTTCATTGATGACTTTGCAAGAGATGTGTTTTGGAAGCATTGGAATGTTTAATCTCTAGTAATAATAAGTTTGCAGTTAGCATTGAAGGTTTGTTCCCTCATTGATGGATTTGTAAAACAGGGAGATTCGAAAACTGCTTGGGATATTTCAGAAGTTTTTTCTTCATGGAAACCTGGTGCCAAATTTTGTAACATATCATTTTGATCAATGGGCTGTGTAAAAATGGACAACTGAAATGGCAAATGAGTTGTTGGTCCTATATGGAGGAAAAAGGTTGTGCTCCAAATGTAGTCACATTTAATACGCTTATGTTTGGTTTCCTCAAGAATAATGAGATACCAAAAGTTGTTGAACTCCTTCATAAGATGGTGGAGAGAAATGTGAAGCCGACTAAATGTACAATGTCCTTAGTCATGCAGCTACTAATGAAGGCAGAAAATTATAGTGAATGTTTGAACGAGCTTCCTCAATTTCTGATCCAAAAGCGAAATTGAAGTTTACGTGATAAAACTTTAGTGAGTATTAAACTTTTTTTCGGAGCAGAATCTTGCAAAAGTTCCTCTAGCTGCCCAAATGCTCTATATTGGTTACAATAAGCAAAAGGTTCAGTAAACACTTTTATCTGTTCGAATTTGATAGGGATGGTGATGGGGATGATTGAGAATGATAGCTTTCCTGATCAGACATACGATACGTGATCTGTCTCTATTGTAAGTACATATATTGGAGGTGACAGCGTTGCAGGTTGCATTTGGATTTGCACATGTAGTAGATCTTACGGGTTTGAGGATTATTTTTGGTGTAAATTTCAGTAAGAAAAAGCTGTATAGGAGGAATTGTGGAATGGTTCTTGCTTCAACTACGACAATAATGGTAGCCGCTCAAGTTCATCTATTCAAGCTAATCAGTTTACTGGACAATGGTACTTTGCAACTGATTTATTTCATTTTTTGATATTCTCAATTATCCAGGCCTGATAAATCTTGATTTATTTATAGTGTTTCATATGTTTCTGTTTCTTAATATATACTCTTTTTTATTTCAGATTTGATAAGACTAGAACTTACCAGGTGTGTCTCTAATATGCTCGTTCAGCGATAGTTGATGAAAGCAGAAAGAGCATTAGAGAAGGTTTTTCCCTAGAATATCTTAAAGAATATGGATACACAACAAGGGCCGGTCAATGGGATTTACCTGTTGGAACAGTTAAAATGACAACATTGCAGTCAAGAAACATATGGTCTGGTGTTACATATGCAGTTACTGTAACGATGATCGTGGGGATTTGGTCGATATGGGATTTCAAATTGCCATTGAAATCTATGAAGCAACATGGTCTGAAAATGCACTCGTGTAAAAACCCTTAAGTTTATTTAAAGCTGTTATCTTATAGCTTAGTTAATAGGCTGCTAACTAAGGTATGAGTTTGTGTTTTTAGATCTAAATCTATCTCAAATATGTATAGATTTCATTTCATCATCTGTTTTGTCAGTTCATTTAGTTTTCTTGGTGGATCTACCGTTTAACCATTTTCTAGTAGATTCTTGATGTTGTGAAATGTTGGACAAGACTCCAATAGTTATAATGTCTAGATAATATTTTTGCTCCTTAGGTGATGAAGAGGGAGAAGAATATCATAGATAGATAATATAGGATTCTATATAGGGTGATAGAGAGAAATTAATAGGTTAAAAGGAGAAATCAAGAAAGGGATACCAAAGACTCAAATACTCGATCCTAAAATGTAGAAGATAAAGACCAAATGCCCATTTGCGTCCTTCCTTTACGTCCAGCATCGTCAGGTTACTGCCTTTAGGATAAATTTCTAGTGACTACAATTGGAAACTTTACATTNTCATCCTATCTCTCTCATCTTGTGTTTTAGGACACAATTCCTTAGAGAGATAAACACCATGTGACATCGGAAGAAATCCTTTCTTGGATTCTTCCATACTGAATCGTTTCAGTACTTTGTCAATATATACACTCTGACTTAGGCCAAGCAACCTACGTGATCTATCACGATAGATCTTTATACTAAGGATGTAGGCTGCTTCCCCTAAGTCCTTCATGGAGAAGCACTTGGATAACCAAGTCTTTACCGACTGCAAGTTTGATATATCATTCCCGATCAGAAGTATTTCATCGACATACAACACTCGGAATGTTACTGCGCTTCCACTCACTTTCTTGTTAACACATGGCTCATCTTTGTTCTTAATAAAACCAAATTCTTTTAGGGCTTCATCAGTTCCAGCTCTTTGAAGCTTGCTTGAGTCCATAAATGGATCTCTGCAACTTGCATACCTTATTAGCTTGACTGTTAAGAACGAAACCATCAGGTTGTGTCATATACACATCCTCAAGGTTTCCGTTCATAGTCATGATATCCATTTGCCAAATCTCATAGTCATGATATGCAGCAATTGCAAGCATAATCTGGATGGATTTAATCATGGCAACCGGTGAAAAGGTTTCTTCATAGTCAATGCCATGAATTTGTTTGAAACCTTTGCCAACTAGTCGTGCTTTATAAGTATGCACGTTGCCATCCATGTTAGTCTTCTTCTTGAAGACCCATTTATACCCTATAGGTTTTACCCCTTTAGGTGGTTCCACCAGAGACCACATTTGGTTTGGGTACATGGAGTCCATCTCAGATTTCATGGCTTCAAGCCATTTAACGGAATCTGGATCCGATATAGCGTCTTTGTAGGTTCTAGGTTCATCGTCTTAGTAGACTAGTACGTCACCATTTTGAGTCACGAGATAACCGTATCTCTCGGGCTCATGGCGTACTCTCCCAGATCTACGTAGCTCCTGTGCTACTTAAGATGGTTCACTTTGATCCACAAGTTGTGGAGTAACCTCCTCATGATGCTCAACCACTTCTTGTGGCACATCATCCTGTCCAATCTCCCACTTGCACATAGCCAATCATTCATTTATTAATACCATGATCTCAAGTGCCTTTCATGCTTCTACTCGACAGAGGCTTTGTTAGTGGATCTGCGAGATTGTCGTCAGTATGCACTTTAGTAATCTGCACGTCTTTCCTCTCAACTATCTCTCTGATGAGATGGAATCGTCTGAGTATGTGTCTGGACTTCTGATGAGACGTGGTTCCCTAGCTTGAGCATTGCTCATTTTATCACAATGAGTCTATAGATCAACAATCTAGGGAACCACACAGTTCGTAACGAACTTCTTAATCCAGACTGCCTCCTTGGCTGCTCTACAATGCATATACTCAGCCTCCATTGTAGAGTCGCTACATGCTTTACTTAAGCTCTTCCAGCTTACTACACCGCCATTGAGACAAAATACAAACCCTGATTCAATCGATAATCTCTTGTCCGTTTGGAAACTAGCATCACTGTATCCTCTTATTTGAGCTCATCTTCCCTCCCATAAACCAAGAACATATCCTTAGTCCTCTTCAGGTACTTAAGAATACTCTTGACAGCCATCTAGTGATGCCACTGGATCCGATTGATATCTACTACAAGTGCTCAAAGCACATGACATCAATCGAGTACATAGCAGGCATACATGATGGATCCAATTGCTATGCATATGGGATCCTCCACGGTTCTACCATTCTAAGGACATATATCAATATATATTGCAATAATAATGATTTACGTGATATAGAATAAAATGCCTTTTATTATTGATTAATGAACATCATTACAAAGAGTCAATTCTACAATAATTGATTGGCTCTAGGGTATCTACTCTAACAGTATGCTACATGAGGGTTGTCACCCATAGACTTATTATATGCATATTTCCATCTGAATTTATGATATGCACTATTTTGTTTTCAAAAAAAAGGATTTGGTAATAAAGAGTTTTCTTTCAAAGAAAAATATGAAATAGTGTAATAAAATGAATAATTATAACATAAAAGAAAAATCTATGTACCTTTTGTCTTGTATCTATTTACCTTTTGTCTTGTTTCTGTTTTTGTTATTATATATTTGTCAAGAAAAATAAGTCCTAATTAATAAATTTAATTTAATTTTTTTAAATAATTAGACAATTTGTGGTTTATGACCCTGTCACCTATAAGGTCTGGAAACTAACAATTCTACCCCTAATGGAGTTTTGTTCCAATTAATGATCGCGTAAAGGATAAGAAAGACATTTTGAATAAACGGTTAGCCTTTTTTACATCCGAGAAATACAACAATACCAAAATAATTTGTCTTCTTTTCAAAATGGATACTATATAAGATAATTTTCTTGATAAATTTAAGATTTTATTTTAGTTAATTTTCTTATTTTATTTTATTTGTTTTTTCTATTTTTTTCCTTACATCAAAGGAATATAATTACTAGTAGGAAATCTTCCATATTAGAATTAGAATTTATATATATGGGGGTGAATTGTGATTTTAAAAAATTAGGGAAATTTCACGCCAAATCTCTGGGTATCGTTGCAATAAACCCAACCCTTCAGTACACTTGAGAGAAACACAGAGAAAACGAAGTAGAAGAATGGAACCAGAAGATCAAACCCTAGCGTCAAAAACCCGAGAAGAAGAAGACACAGACATGGCTATGGCGGATACTAACAAAAACCCATAAGCAACAAAGCCCAAGTCTCCAGACTCGAGAGACTCAAGTGACTCGGACTCGAACTCAGAATATGAAGCATAGCAAAAATTTAGAAGACAAGGACTGAAATACTCTATCCTAAAATGTAGAAGATAAGGACTAAATACCCATTTGCACCCTTCCTTTACGTCTTGCATCGTCAGTTTATTGCCTTTAGGACAATGTTTTGCCTATTACAATTGGAAACTTTATATTCTGCATAATTTGCACTGAAAACTATTTGCTTCAGAACTATTTGTTCCTGATAATTCATTGACTCATTGTTGTTTTCTGCGTAGTTATTCTTTCTAAACTCCTAAAGCTGGACCACTGTTGATTGTTTTAGAGCGCTAAGTTACATGCATTCTTTGACCATATGGGCAATGGGCTCTTACAAGGCCGAAACCTTGTAAGAATGGGATGAAACCAACAATAAATGAAGAATGTCTGTATATATATCATGCAGGATTCTGCAAAGTTGCTCACCTTCTAAAGTTATCGGATGAGAAAACGCTTAAAGGTCTTTTATGGTCACTTTTGTATTATACTTGCAAGAAGATGTATCCATAATTGATTGGTTCTTGTGACTTATTACCGTCGTGCAATTTTATGTACAGTAATGAGTTGTATTTTAAAAGAAAACATTTGAAATGCTTATTGTAGATTATATTGTTTTAATATTAGTTATCTGATTCTTGTAACTATTTTCTAAATTTAGTTGTGATGGGTACCATTGTTTCCAAATTTTGCAAGCAATAAGGGTCATAACAGAGATTACAATGTTATAGGAACTAGAAAGCACATTCATAACAAAAATTCTTGACTTAGATGGGTGTATGTTTGACTGTTTAACCACTTGATATGTGCTGGTCATATATGGTAATGTATCAGTTAACATATATGATTAGTTAGTTTAGTATCAGTTACTAGTTTTATAGTATCACATCAATTTTCTGTTTTACAATATTAGAATAATTATTAGTTTATGGTATCAGATCATTTATCAATTATTAGTTTTAATGTATCATAAATGAACTAATAAAGTAAACAGTTAATAATAATAGTTTCAATACCATATATTAGACATTGAAAATACAGAATCAGAGAAAATATATAATATATCTCTAGTTTATTAATATCAGTTTATAAGAAATAATTCAAATAATTATACCATAATTACATAGACATTATTTTCAAAAAAGTATAAGTAAAGAAAAAATGTTTTACAAAATCATCTATTCATTGAGTATTTTTAGGTCGTCATAGGATCGTGCTAAACAGTGATTTTCATTCGAGGTTGGGTCCACGCGGCAGTTTCATTTTGCATGTCACGCCTCATGTAATGATGTAAACTGCATGAGGATTATCACCCATAGACTTATTATATGCATATTTCCATCTAAATTTATAATATGTACCATTTTGTTTTCAAAAAAATGATTTGGTACTAAAGAGTTTTCTTTCAAAGAAAAATATGAAATACTATAATAAAATGAATAATTATAAAATATAAGAAACATCTATTTACCTTTTGTCTTGTTTCTATTTTTGTTATTATATATTTTTCAAGAAAAAACAAGTCCTAATTAATAAATATATTTTTTAAATAATTAGACAATTTGTGGTTTACTACCCTATCACCTCTGAAGTATGGAAACTAACAATTCTGCCACTAATGGAGTTTTGTTCCAATTAATGATGGTGCAAAGGATTAGAAAGAAATTTTTAATAGACGGTTAGCCTTTTTTACATTCGAGAAATACAACAGTACCAAAATAATGTCTTCTTTTTAAAATGGATACTATGTAAGATAATTTTCCTGATAAAGTTAAGATCTTAATTTAGGTTGTTTTCTGATTTTATTTTACTTGTTTTCTCTATTTTTTTTCCCTTATGTTATGCCAAAGGAAAATAGCCTATATATATAGAGTAAAATCTCTCTATAGTCATAATAGTGAGACTAACTAATTTTATTACTATAAGGAGGTTATTACTTAATACAGGTGTAGTTACAAAAAAAAATTATTTTATAATTCATGTTTTAGTAGTACAGTATTAGGATTTAAATTCATGTTTTAATAGTATCATGATTTCAAATTCAGCGCTTCAATTGCCTACTTTTGAGACAGATAGAAGATCATGTCTTGAAACTAGCAAATATAAGTGTTCTTGATGAAATTGTAAATGTAGTTGATACACGGTCAATTGATGTGAAGCCACAAACAATTATCAATTGTTTTAAACATTGCAAGATTAGGACCCTCGATGTCGATGAATTGCAAGTTACAAATTAAGTGGAGGAGGAGAATCAAAGAGTCATATTAGAATTGAGTGATTATATTCGATAACTTCACTATACTAATCGAATGGATATTAATATCTTTCTCAATCATCTAAATGAACAAGTCATATATGTTTTATTTGAAGAAGAAACCATTGCTACAATTAGACAAAAATAGAAAGGAAATAATCATGAGTATGATAGTATGAAGATACAAAAAACTTCGCGCCAAGAAGCTCTAAACATACTTGAGACGTTAGAAATATTTTGGCTTCAACAAGAAGATGTCCATGCTAGTGAGTAATGTACCGTAAGTTAAAAGATGTGATATTAACTCTAAAGCATAAATCATTGTCCCAAACAATTTTAGATAAATATTTTTTTTCTTCTTAAATTTTTGATGTAACATAACATATATTTTTTTTATAATATACAGATAGTTATTACTATGTAGAGGCAACTTTCCTTAAGACGGGAATTAGAAAAATTATAACTTATTGTAATGTGAAGTTTATTTTTATTTATAATTATCCAAAAACAGTAATATATTTTTTTTATAACTGTAGAGAGATTTTAATATATATATATATATATATAGTTTTTACGCCAAACCCCTGGTTAGCAGTGCAATAAACCCAACTCTTCAGTACACTTGAGAGAAACACAGAGCAAACGAAGCAGAAGAAATGGAACCGAAGATCAAACCCTAGCACCAAAAACCTGAGAATAAGAAGACACAGACACGGCTATGGAAAATACTAACAAAAATGCAGAAGCAACAGAGCCCAACTCTCCAGACTCGAGAGAGTCAAGTGACTCAGACTCAGACTCAAAAGACGAAGATGAAGCATAACAAAATTTATTGAGTCCCAGCTCGCCAATGAGCCCTCTAACAATGAAGTCCATATTAAAGTACGTTCTTATATCAATTTGAATGTGAATTTCAATACCCAGTTCTTGGATTTTTGTTTTTAGTAATAACATTGTTTTGCTTGTTTATTGTTTTTGTTGGTGGTTTTAGTACAAAAGGGTTTTGAGAAAGATGGGTGAGATTAAGAAGCTGAGACAAGCAAGAGAAGCTATGAATGAGATTTTTTCCATTGACAGATTGACCAAGTCAACCCATTTTCTTCCAGTAAAGGAGAGCACTACTTCAGATTAATTGGCCTAGATTTACATTAAAGAGATAGTGAGACTGTATGGAGTACCCAAGATAATAATATCAGATAGAGATTCCAGATTTGTCTCAGCTTTTTGGACTAGTTTACAAAGGAACTTGGGTACCAGATTGGCTTTTAGTATCGCCTACCATCGTCAAACAGATGGTCAGACAGAGAGAACGAATCAAATACCTGAGGATATATTGAGGCTTGTTGCATGGATTACAGGATGTCTTGGCATGAGATGTTACCCTTGGTGGAGTTTGCTTATAATAATAGCTATCAGTCTACAATTAAGATGGCTCCTTACGAGGCCTTGTATGGTAGACGTTGTAGATCTCCACTACATTGGGATGAGATAGGCGAGAAAGATGAGTTGAATACAACTCTTGGGCCAGAACTAACTCAGAAAATGATAAAAGATGTCAAGTTAATCAGAAGTAGAATGAAACAAGCCCAAGACAGACAGAAAAGCTATGAAGACTTAAAGAGAAAAGATGCTGAATTCGAAATGGGTGATAAAGTGTTTCTAAGAGTTGGCCCCTACGAACGGGTGATGCGTTTCGATAGCAAGGGAAAGTTAGCACCGATATACATTGGTCCATTTGAAGTATTACAACGAGTGGGAAAGGTAGCCTATAGGTTGGCCTTACCACCCAGCATGGATAGAGTACACAATGTATTTCATGTCTCGATGCTTCGGAAATATGTAAGTGATCTCTCCCATATATTAAGTGTAGAGGATGTGGACTTAGAAGAAAATCTTGTGTATGAGGAGCATACAGTTCAGATCTTGGATAGAAAGATTAAAGAGCTCTAAAACAAGAGTATCCCTTTAGTGAAAGTCCTCTAGAGAAATCATAAAGTTGAAGAAGCTACATGGGAGGTGGAGCAAGATATGCAAAACTGTTTCCCGGAGTTGTTTGTTTGAATTTCGGGGACGAAATTCTTATAAGAGGGGGAGAATTGTAACACCCACATGGAGGTACGTAATTTAATTGATGCTCTTATACCTTTAGTTGATTTTTGCTAAAGTTATTGTAAGAAAATGTGAAGAAAATGCCTTAAACTTGCATTAAGGGTAAAATTGTATTTTCACTCAAAATTAGTTGAAAAAGTGGGGAGTGAAAAGAGATAGAATTTCATGGGGAATGCAATAAAATGAGGGCATTATGGTAATTGACTAAGGGACATAGATGGAATTTTAAAGAAAGTGCAAGGGCAAAATGAGAAACTATATATAATTTTATGTTATATCAAGGATTGAAGAGTTCAACCCTAGCCACTCTTCAACCCATTTTCATGCCACTTCTCCTCCAAATCCTCTCAATTTCTTCACTTCTCTTTCAAAAGAAATTCATAGATCTTGGGTATTTTTCAGTGGATTTTCAATCTCAAGCATCTATAGGTAAGATCCTTGCACTAAGAAGTGATTTTTAAATTTTAAACTGTTGATTTTGATGGTATGCTCATAGGATTTAAGAGGAAGAGAGTTTGAGCAAAGAAGATTCTTAAAGGATTGAATTTGCTCATATCAAAGGTAAGTAAATCCTACCCTAAGTATGATTTAAGTTATATTGTGTAGAGAATTTTCTTTATGCATATATATGTGTTATATGTAGAATTGTTGATGGATTTGGTGTTGAATAATAATTAGAACCTATCCATGAGAAGTTGGATTGGTGTATGTGATACTTGATGAATGTTTGGTTGAGATTTGGAAGAGTTGAAGTGAAAATTTTGAAGTGTGTACTTTGGGCAGATTTGGCGTCAATTATGGGGGAGCTTATTCCAAATTTTTGGTGGCCTAAAATAGAGATAAAAGTGTAGCCAAATTAGTGTTGATTTGTGCACATGAGTTGCTTGATGAAATGCCAAAGAGAAGTGCATGTATGAGTATGATTATGTATTACTTTGGGATGAATTTGTAGATGGTAGAGAATGACATGTTTGCATTCCATAATGCATAATTGCATTTAAACATGTGAATTTAGAAAGAAATATAAGCATGAAACCATCTACATGCATACATACTCATAAGAGCATGAAAAAGCACTAAAATATGTTAAAGAGAAAATAGAAAGAAATTAGAATATTAAGATATTCAAATCTGAAATATTAGTTAAAGAAGTGTAAAAAGATAAAAAGAAGAGAAGGTTGTTGTGATGGGGAGCCTGTGAGTGACATAGTCCCACATGCATGCCGCCTTCAGTGAACGGCCTCAGAATTCAGAAAGAAGAATTGTACAGTCTGTTAGAAGTGTGTGTGGATGAGGATTGTACCCAGAATTAGAAAATTCACTCACATAGCCAAGGCTCCAAATCCATGCCTCAACCGAGTCCGATCGGCAAGAAAGAATGAATAGAAAGAAAGAAAGAAAGAATAGAAAGAAAGACTAGAAAAGAAAGAAAGAAATAAAGAAAAAGAAAACAGAAAACAGAATAAAAAAAATAGAAAAGAAAATGCATAGTTTATGCATTTGTGCATTTGCATCATGTATATGCATAATACCATGCTCATTATCATGAGTAGTGAAAAATTAAAAAATTCAGAGAAAAATAGAGAGCAAAACAGAGAAAGAATGAGAAAGAATAGAGAAAGAACAGAGAGAAGAATAGAGAAAGAACAGAGAGAAGAACAGAGAAAGAATAAAGAGTAATCGGGAAATGAGATGTAAGGAAAGAAAATTCAGGATTTAAGCAACGGAGAGAGAAGGGTAGCATAGCGGGTTTACTTACTGAGCAATTAGTGATCACTCCGTTGTTTTCAATGTTTTTGGAGGTAATAAGTGAGTTGTGGTCACTCGGAACGTCACACAGTGAAAGGGTTGGGCTACACTGTCAAGTTGCTATTTTTGAGTATATTTTGTAAATATTTGTATATAAAGAAAAATTTAATATGGGCCTATACTTTATTACTCGTTTATATGTGTATTTTCTTATATATATTTTTAATAAGTTTTATTGATTATTTTACGAGTATACTAGCTAGAAAGAAAGTATTATAGTGTTTTAGTTTTTGCATTTTGTGTTCTTGTTATTGGTTTCATGATCAAATTTTGATCACTTAGGGATTATGTTAACAAGAGAAAGCATAAACAGAAAAATTTAATGGATTCATCTGAAAGGAGGAAGTGATTATCTTTTGGGGTTTAAATGGTGAAAACGATGTTGAATTCAAATTTATGTGACTTCTGTCTACTGAGCCTTAGCTCAAATGTCGGCTTAATTGAGTAAAAGAAATGATGTTTTGAGCTTTCTTCCTTTCTATTTTTTTTTTTCGTATGTTGCAACTAGGAAGCAGTGATGGTTGACTTGGGAGGTTGGTTTTCGATAATTTGCGGTTGTCTGATATTTTGTTTGTTTATAGATTTTGAGTTCCCTCTTATCATTGCTTTTATGGACAGCTTGCTTGCCCTCTTGGAAAACTCATTTCTCTTAGTATAAGTATATTAGCTTCCCCAAAACATGAAGCTCAATGTTGAAAATCAGTAAATGTACCTCCTGATGACAGCTATCCCCAAAGCAAAAAAATAAAAAGGTGGTAAACTAAATTTTTAAGATTTTGATCTTTTCTTATTCTACATGACTGATACTAAAGCTTTGGATATACTTTAAGATTTTATCGCTCTGTCTAGCTGAAGGTAGTTTCTTACTGATTCTCTGCTTCAACTTCGCAGACCTGAGGCATTTCTGGGGATTGAGAAAATTTATGAAAGAGGAGTTTCTAATTATCTGGTAGGTTTTTGTTATCATTATGGATTTTGAATTACTTTATGCATTGATTTATGGATTAAAACATAGTGATCTTAAGAATTCTCACTTGTGGTATTTTTTGTTATTTTCCTAAAAATAATTTTCTAATAAAAAAATTCAGCTTGCCAGATCTATGACTTTTGAATGGCTGAATTTTTCCAATAAGTAATTATTAATAACAAAATGGCTCATTAGTTTCATTTGTATGGTAGAGATGATTGTAGGCCTTGCAATTCAAAATGGATATCAATATTCTTACATTTGTGATGGTGTTTAAAGACACAAGGTTCCTTTTTGATGCATCATCAAATTTTTCTACCAAATTGGCAATAGGATAAAACTTTTTCAAACTTCTGGGGAGTGGAAATTGATAAAGCACCACCAATACCATACAGGAGAACGGATAAAGGGGTAATTAGTGGCTAGGCTATGAGAGTTTGTTAGCTTAAGCACGTGGAGATAGTGGTGAGAATATTGTGATTAGTTAGTATAAACTTGGGCAGATGAAAGGAAAGAGGGCAAAATATGTTTTAGTGGGAATTGTTGGGAGGTCTCTAGCTCCTCGATTTGCTAGGCTATAATATATTTCTTTTTCGTCATCTTTTTACACTTTTCCATGAGAAGTTTGTATTTCCATTTTCAAAGTCAAATCAATATAGAAGATATCAGTATTATTCAGAAATCCTTTGTTCATTTAAGTGTTTATCTGTATTGAGTGATTGAAGTTCTAGGTTTCTAACATATATCTATTTTTTAAGTGGCAATACATTTTGGAAGTTTTAATTCATGTTGTCATCTTTTTCCCTACATTCTGTGGAAAATTAAGTTCTTGCTACTTTCAGTCTGATTTTGCATATATGTGGAACCAGGGGATAAAAACATTAATTTCGTTCTTTAGAGTTCCTTTATCTAAGTAATTCTATAAAATTGAATGACTAGAACTTGTTCTAATGCAGTTTGTCTCACTTTGGTATGACTGCTTGAGATTTATGCAAGAATATGATCCATCTGTACGTGAATTTTCACCTAATGGTATTGCGAAGGCAAGAAATCTCTTCGAGTGTGCTATAACTGCTATTGGTTTGCATGTTGCTGAAGGCAGTAAAATATGGGAAGCATACAGGGAATTTTAGCAAGCCATTCTCCATACCATAGATGAGATCATCATTAAGGTGAGAATTTATAATATATATATTAGTAACTTTTTAGAAAATGTGCCTGAAGGGGATGCATTCTATTAATCAATTTACTTGATTATTTAAAGTCTTATTCCATCCTACTGGTTTGGTATTATGGTTAATAATGCTTTTGTGGGTCTTCCTTTATATTTCCTAGAACCATGGCTCAAGTTGCATGCCCTGTTTATTTTAGAAACTTTTTTTCTTCTTTTTGTCATCTATGTACAGTTCATAAATTTTGTTCTTTCATCTCCCTATGAAATGCTATGTACAAAGAAAAAGAATCTGTTTTCAAAATTTACATTTGGAAAATTACTGCTCTTTTGCAGGAAAAATAAAAACAAGTTCAGCGCATCCAAAGTATATTTCACCGTCAGTTGTCTATTCCCCTTGCTAACTTAAGGTCAATCCTTCTTGCCTACAAGTCTTGGGAGGTGGAATTGGGGACTGCTCTAGATATTGAATAAGGTGATTTAGATGGGATTCCTTCTACTGTTGCCTCAACGTACCAAAAGGCATTGGAGATGTATAATGCTCGAGCTGATTTTGAAGAACAGATTGCAAGGTAGGGTATATCTGACTCCGAAAAATTTCAGCAATTCATGATATATGGCATTGACTATCAGATATTGTTTTGGACAACTAAATGATAATGTTGGGTTCTTACGTGATACCTTATGAATTTAGGTTAAATGGTAACTTGATATGATATTAAAGTGTAGAGATCATGATTTGAGTCCCCCATCTATTACATCTGGCTATATTTGGGTTGGTCTTTCTGTCTGAATTTGGGCTTGGTTTATGTAACATGTGAAGTTGCCTGTTACAAAGCTGAATATCATTGTTGTGCCCTTCCCTTTTCAAGCTTAAGCTTTTAGGTCAAGTTATTGTTGAAATTTCATTATAATTTCAATTTCTTATGGTCTTTCTTGTTTCTAATATAAGTAATCAGTTTATGTAAACTTTAGATCTTCTCTTCTTCTTTTCCTGAGGGTGGGGGGTTGTATAAGAACTTGCAATGTGGAAATAGGTTACCTTTTTTTTTTTTTTTTTTTTTTCCTTTGTTAAAGTGTTAATACTATTATTTTAATTTGAAATTTTTGCAGATCTACTTGAAGTTTGAACAGTCTTCTAGAGATCCAGCCCATGTTCAACTTCTCTATGAATGTGCTATTACTGAGTTTCCTGTATCAAGTGATCCCTGGCTTGGTTATACACTATTTGGATAAAACCTTGAAGGCTTCACTCATATTTTCTCTTTTCAATTCTTATGTTCTAGGTATTTGTAATTTTAGCAATTAATCATCTCTTTTTCCTTCAGGTAGGAAATATTGTGCGAGATGTTCATTCCAAGGCTAGGAAAATTGTCCTTGGGTTGGTGATCTTTGGGTTCGATCTTTGCTCGCTTTGGAACTGTCATGCACTTGAGAAAGAGATATCCACTGTAATTTCAGGTGTTACCCTTCATCTGTTGAGAATTATGAGATTGTTATAAGTAGCTTAAGAGCATGAATTTCACAAACTTTAATGTTGGAATTTCATTCGCTCCTTTTATAAATATAAGGTTTACTCTTGTTTAAAAATTTTTTATATCATATTCAAGTCTTTGAGAAGTCCCTTCTATGCACTTTTTCGACCATTGAGGAGGTAAGGATATCTTTTCTCTAATTTGCAGGCTTGACTTATTACTCTTTGTAACTTTTTATTGTTTCATCTACGTTTTAGCATTAAAGATCTTTGTTAATTGATCCTCTTTGTTTCAGTACCTAAACTTATTCCTCACTGAGTGGATGGTTTGAGACAAAGAATTCTTGCCTAGAGCAGAAGAGGATGCGCTTAATTTTTCATTGACAAGGGAAATGTTTTAGGTTCACATATGTATACGTTCATTTTTCCCTGTTAAAATTGTTTTTACTTGATGTCAAGAACTTGAAGCTTCTCAAAGTCATTGCAGATGCTCTATTCATGGTGAATTTTAGATGAAGAAAATGTGGACCTTGTAGCTAGTCTACTCTTTCAAGGTCCAAGCTAGATCTCTTACGAATGTGTATCAAGTGCTTCTACCCTTAGACTCTGAAAAAGTCTTTTAATTTACTTCATTTAGTGTGCTGTTATAGTACCATTATGACAACTTTATGTAGAAGTTACAGTGCATAACTCTTGATACTCCAAGACGGCTTTTGCTAATTGCTAGATTGTTACCTTTGTTAATGTTTCATCATGGATAGTGTCCTTTGCTAAAAAAATTCTCATTCAGCATTGGAGTTGCATGAACGAAGATATCTTATGGATATGTGAATTTATAAATTTGCATGCCATATTCACTGGTACATGTTGTTGTATAGTGCTGTTTTCAATATTTGTGTTTATACACATTAGCCTGATGTCTCTTCACTGTACCATTGAAATTGCAGGCCCTGTATGATTGGATGTATTATTATACTTGAATACTTAACTGTGAAGTTTCTTCCTTTCAGCAAGCGTCTGATTACTTATCTCAACAAATGAAGAATATAGTGGTTGTTGCATTTGTATGATTATTGGCTCATTTGGAGCTAAATTTGGGAAAAGATCAAGCTACAGCTCAAGGCTTTTGGGAAAGCCTGGTTAAGATCTGGTTTGGCCCATTCATCTTTTTCTCTTTCTTATCCTGTATAGTTCAATATGATTGATTTAGATTCACTTTTGTATTTTTTCCATATAACTTGCTTTTGTCTATGTAGCGGGTCAATGTTGGAAGCCTGGCAAGGTTATATAGCTATGGAAACTGAATTGGATATTTAAATGAAGCTAGGTCCATCTACAGGAGATGCTATAGTAAAAGATTTAGTGGGACAGGTTTAGAGGTTATTTCTTTTACATTACTTGCTTTCAATTATTTCAGACTGATTTATGACAGGATTTGAATTTGAAAGTTTTCAAATTGGTTTTTTCTCCTTCGTTCTCAAATTTTTTTTTTTTTTTTTTTTTTGGAAAATTGTTGCTTTTAGTAGTATACGATGCAGCTTTATTTAATCAATTGATATGTCATCTACAACGCAAACATTCTATCTTTATTCTCTTTTTGTTGCTGATGGCAGTTGAAACCAGACAAATGGCTTAAGTCAAGGTGTTAAATATTGTTTATCAAGGAGGGCAATTTATGAGATCTTTGAACTCTTAGCATAGAATCATGCTCTACAGCTGAGAAGTTTTTTAGAGAGTAGCCTTGCAATAGGTCAACCTGTTACTCAGGCACTAGAATCACAATGGTTTAATATGTCTTTTGAATGATTTTTCCAAATCATACGTAAATGATATTGACGGTATCTCTGGGATCATGCTAGTTGAAAATCCATGACATTTATTTTTTTAACTTCAAACTTTAGAGTTACTGATACTCTGATGAAATTGTGGCATATATGAAGCAATCACATTTAAACCATAGGTAGCAAAGTAGATTTTGAAACACAATAGGTTGATATCTTTTTCCACTTGCTTATTTTTCCAATATGTTTGAAGAAAAGTTTCTTAGTTCAAGCTTTACTTTCCGAGTTTCATGTCAAAATATGCTATAGGTTAAAGAAAACTTATTGATGTAAATAATTTATACCTATCATAAAGTCTCCAAGTTCTCTCTTTTCTATGGTCAATTTAGGGTTTAGTTGATAAAGTTAACCTTGTTATTTTCATGTATTCTGATTGGCCTTACTATATTAATCGGATTGTTTCCCAACTCTCTGCTCCTGCTCTTGCTCCCGCTCCCGCTTCCATTCATATTATATGATCTCATTGATGATCTCACTACATCATCTAAGTTACTGACAATTCTTGCTTCTTGATTTTATGATATTGAAAATATGTTTTGGGCCACAACTCCAGGGTGACTTTCTTCAATTGTTATGTACTGCCTTTTGGATTTGTTGATATATTTTTTTCCTAAAAACAGAGTTATTCGGACATATGCCACAACTGGTTCGTTTGAGAGGGAATACGGGACACTGAAGATTTTGACCACGCTGCACAGAAGGTACACATTCCTGCTGCAGTTTAATTTATTTGTTTTAAGTGCCAATTAATCACGTATTTCTTTTTTCAGTCTATGTGTATGATGCATTTGCATTGCTATTGAGATTAGTATGTATAGATTTATTAAAATAATTGAAGTGTTTAACTAATGATATTTAGCTGGTTGCGATGTCCGCCTTATCTAGTAACCCTATGTGTTTGACTAAAATGTGCCACGTTAGTAGTTGTCTTTGATACCTCAAATGATGTGCTTGTAAATGAGTTGTTGATGGAATGCAAAATGTCATATTTAACCCCCTTAATGTTTAGTCTTTATAGTATTTGTTTCCATGTACTCATTATTACTTTATTTTGGTTTAGGAAGCAAATGGAGGTGTTAATTGAAAAACGGAATTAATTAGGGGAATTCGGACAGTTTCGCCACTGCTTCGTATTCTGGGCATAATTCTCTCATCCAAGCTCCGATTGAGATGATTCAAAATTCTGTGGAGCACTAAGAAGAGATCTAAAACTTCCATGTTTTGAGTTTTTAGAATACTGGCTGAATAAAGGTTTATATCGAGCTTGAAGTTGACGCACCTGCATTGCCGACGTCCTGGAGCGTTCTGACTTGTTATGCAAGTCAGTCTATTATTGCCGTTTTGAAGACATCCATGCTGCACGAAAATTACGCTGGAAACACCCCTTTCCTATTTTATTAGGACTCTATTTTATTTTATTTCCAATTAGAATTAAATTAGGATTAATGTTATTTTAGGATAGGAGAATATTTCTTTTAGGAGATTGAGTGGGATTCAATTCTAAATTGGATTTAAAAGAAGACAGATTGGTTTGAGGGGACCACGCCTCTCTCTCTTTTCCTCTCTGGAATTTTTCTTTCTTTTTTGAGCTTTTGTTGATGGCCATGAGCGGCTAAAACTTCTGTGACTTGGTCTCGGAAACGAACCTCGGAATCAACCAACTGTGAGATCTAATCTATGTTATTTTAGTGTTCAATTTTCGTGTTTGAGTATTGAATGTTATTCTGTGCATATTTTCATGATTGATGCATTAATTACTAGGAGGCCTACGATTATTTTTGTTGAACTATGCTAAGTTTGATATCAAATCCGTAATTGTTTGATCCCTCCAACTTGTGAAGCAATTAGGGTTAGTAATTTGCTGCGTCGGAATTAATAACCTTATGAAGAACATTCAACTAAATTAAATACAACTGCTTGTGTTTGTGTTGTTTAGCTTCATCGATCTCTCTAATTCTTAGCTGCCACTAGATTAAATCTTGACGCTTGTCTAGGGTTGTTTAGGGGTAAGATTAATTAGTCCTTGTTTCCTGATTAATTACAATTAAGAGAGATAGGAAATTAGTTTCAACGGTGAATATTCAATGTGTGAATTGATTATCTTCGCATCAATGATCAGTTGTTAGATTCCGATGGTGGATGTGATGAGCCAGTTTTGTTATATTAATTGATTTCGAATTGAACTGTTTTTGTTTTTGGTCTTTGCTAAGAACATTTCCTGTTTTACACAGAACCCCCCCAGCCTTGTTCACATAACAGCAAATTCAGCTAGACACTCTTCGTGGATCGACCCTGACTACACTACTACGTGTATTTTAGGTTTTAATTCTGGGTGCCTACGACAGCACGCCAGTTGTGTTTATGTGCCTCGTACATATATGAACTTTTTGCTTTCTCTTATCATACTAAATACTAATGGGATCATTGCTTATCTGTTTAAATTTTTAGTTGTGATAACTTAATAGAGTATGGTAGCAAGGTGGTCCACACAGTCTTGTTGTTAAATCTCTCTATGAGATTTAGCCAGTTTGGTTTGTGATTCAAAAATAATTTTGAAAAACCAAGTTACAATTAAAAATTTTAAGTTTTATCTCTGTATTTTAAAATTTGAAATATATTTTTTATTTTAAATCTCTTTATGATTTGGGTTTGTGATTCAAAAATAATTTTGAAAAACTGTTACAATTAAAAATTTTAAAAGTTTTATCTCAATATTTAAATATTTGAAAATATATTTGGTATTCAAAAATTGTTTTGAAGTTTCAAACTATATAAAGGCTGAGAAATGATATTTTTCTTATTTTCTAATTTTACACATTTTTTTTAGGATTATATGCAAAAACATTTTTTTGAAACATGTCAACTTATTTTATAAAAACGTATTTTCATAAAAATTCCTTATATTCCTTGTTTTCAAAAAAAAAACTATTTAAAATTTAATCAAATAGGCTCTTATTTAGATTATAAATTTGTATTTGTAGTTATATTATATTTATGTTGTGATTGTGGGTTCAGCGCACAGATTGTGTTAATTTTAAGTATGGTTGTTGGATGCTTAACTATCAATTTAAGCTTTTAAGTTATTTGTTAGTACATTGTTAATGTTAAAGATGTCACTGAATTATGATACATCTACTTAGTATTTATTGAATGTATGCAATCCTTGCTTGTAATGACTTCTTCCAGTAGTATACTTATAATATATATAAAAATCATACATACTTAGCATATGAAATAATTGGGCCCAAATTTTTCTTACATATATTAAAAAACAAGTACAAAAATTAGTAACGGTGGACAGTAATGTCAATTCTCTCTGCTTGACACTCCTTTTCGACCTGCTCCCCTATTTCCTGCAAAAACATGGAAACAACGGGTGACATAAAAATGCCAATAAGTATATCCCTTAACTCTTATCCTTCTTTGGTTCTTTCCTTACTTAATTCTTTTCTTCTTTCTTTCATTCGCTTTTCTTTCTCTGTTCTAATTCTTACTGTTCTTCTTCTTTCCTAATTCCGCTGTCTTCCCTTCTCTCTTGTTCTTCTTTCTTCCTCTGCTGTCTATTCTTTCTAACCATGATGGGATACATGGTATATGGACGAATAAATGCATGTACATAATGCATAAAAATGCATTTCCTTTCTCTTTCTATTTCTTTTCTTTTCTTTCTTGTCTTGCTTGCTCAAGCTTCTCTTTGCTTTCTTGTTTTTCTTTTCTTTTCTTTTCTTTCTTTGCTTGTTCAAGCCTTCTCATTCTTTCTTATTCTTATTCTTTCTTTTCTCATTTTTTTCTTTTCTTATTCTTTGCCATCGAACTCGGTTGATGCATGGATTTGGAACCTTGGCCGTGTGAGTGAGACAATCCTCATCTACATCACTCTTGCAGACCGTACAATTCTTCTTTCTCTTAGGCCACTCAATTAAGGTGGTGTGCATGTAAATTCTTCTTGGTACACCCTCATCCACATACACTCTTACGGTCTACAATTCTTCTCTTATTATGCCACTCAATAAGGTGGCTGTATTGTGGGAATTTCTTCTTGCACTCACGGTTCCCCATCCACCCCTATTCTTTTCTCTTCTTTACATTTTTTCTTTCTTTAATTCTTTAATGCTTATTCTTTCTTTCTGTTTACTCTTAAAGTGTTTTATTCTAAAAATTCTTCATTCTTTCTTAGATTATTACATATCAAATATATCATATGGAGTGCTCATCTTAAAATTCTTACTTAAATGCACTCATGAATGCATTATGCAATGTTCATAAAATTAAGGTTTCTACTCATACTCTGCTTCTCTTAGGCATTTCATCAAACAATAACGTGCATATCCAAACCCTAATTTAATTATCATTTTATTTGTTTCTTAAACCATCCAAATTGAGAGAAAAACTCTCTGTGTCATCACCATACCTATACGGCAAAAACACTCCCAAAAGTTTCTCCAATTCTTTCAATTTCAACCCATCATCATACCATCACATACACTTCTCATACTCAAACATATCCAACAACAAGCATAATAATCATCAATCTCATCTCAATTTCTCAATAATCTTAACATATGCATGCTTAAAAGAATCTCTACTCACTTGATTTCTTAAACTTTATTAAGTTGGATTTTGAGAGGAATTTACTTACCTTATACTTGAGTAATCTAAGCTCTCTATTCTTGTTGGATTCAAACCTTCTCTTAACCCTAAGCATAACTTCATAAGAACTCAACTTTTCACAAATAAATCATAGATAAGAGCAAGAATTCTTACCTCTTTTTGCCTAGGATCAAAACCCTATTAAAATCACTCAAAAGCCCTCAAAATCCTTGGATATGAGTGAACATTGAGAGAAAATGGAGAAGGAGAGTGGCAGTGGAATGAGAGAAATAGGTTTCAAACCCTTATCATTTTATTTTAAAACACACTTTCCCATTTTTCCCTTACTCTTTCTCGAATTCCATCTTTGTCCCTTAGTCAATTACCATAATGCCCTCATTTTTATTGTATTCTCTATGAAATTCTCTCTCTTTACTCCCCACTTTTTCAACTAATGTTGAGTGAACAGACTATTTTACCCTTAATGCAAGTTTTAAGCATTTTTTTCACATTCTCTTAAAATATTCTAACAAAATCAACTAGGCTATAAACATAATTTAAATCATGTACCTCCATGTTGGGCATTACAATTCCCCCCCCCCCCCCCCCTTAAAAGAATTTCGTCCCCGAAATTCAAACGAACAGCTCCGGGTAACGATTCTGCTGTCTTGCTCTGTCTCCATGTAGCTTCTTCACTTTATGATTTCTCCAAAGGACTTTCACTAGGGATATTCTTGTTTCGGAGCTCTTTAATTTTTTTGTCCAAAATCTGCACTGGATGCTCCTCATACACAAGATTCTCTTTCAAGTCTACGTCCTCTATACTCAGAATATGGGAGGGATCACTTACATACTTTTGAAGCATCGAGACATGAAATACTTGTGAACTTTGTCCATACTGGTGGTAGTGCTAATCTGTAGGTGGCGTACTGTCGTAGGCACCTAGAATTAAAACCCTAAAAAAACACGTAGGTGTAGTGAGGGATCGTTCCCACGAAGAGTATCTAGCCGAGTTTAATGTTACGTGAACAAGGCTGGGGGGTTTTGAGTAAAACAGAAATAATTTCAGGAAAAACAATTCAAATTAAACTGCCAAAATCAATCAAATAACGAAACTTGGTCTAGGTCAACATCCACCATCAGAATCTTACAACTATCATCGATACAAATAAATCAATTCATACCCTGAATATTCACCGTTGGAACTATTTTCCTACTCTCCTTAGTTTAATTAATTAAGAAACAAACGATCTAATTAAAACCTTACTACTAAACAACCCTAGACAAGCGCTAAAGATTTAATCTAGTGGCAGCCTTAAGACCTAGAGAGATCGATGAAGCTAAACAACACAAACTCAAGCGGTTGCATTTAATTCAGTCAAATGTTCTTCTTAAGACTTAATAATTCCTGACGCAGCAAATTCTTAAACCCTAATTACTTCACAAGTTAGAGGGATCAAACAATTACGGATTCGATATCCTACTTAGCAGTAGATTGCAACAATTAATAAACTAGTAGGCCTCCTAGTAATTAAACGCAACAGTCATGAAAATATGTATAGAAGAACATCCAATACTTAAACATAAATTGAAAACTTAAAGAAAAAAAACAGATTGATCTCACAGTTTATTGATTCCGAGGTCTTGTTTCCTTCGACCAAGTTATAAAAGTTTAGCCGCTCATGGCTATGAAAAAACTCAAAAGAAAAAATGAATTCCAGAAGAAAGAAAGAGAGGCGTGTGTGATCCTGGTCTAATCTCTCTCCCCTTAACAAAATCCAATTCAAGTATTTGAATTCTACTTAATCTCCTAAAAAATATTCTAAGCTTTATCCTAAAATAACATTAATCCTAATCTGATTCTGATTAATTGAAAATAAAATAAAGTCTTAAAATAATATAGGAAAGTGGTGTGTCCAGCTGTAACTTGTGTGCAACAGGTTTTCAAAACGTCCAATAATAAGCTGCCTCATTAACTTGCATGATAGGGCAGAATGTTCCAGAACATCAGCAATACAGATGCATCAACTTCAAGCCCGATTAAAACCTTGATGCAGCGAGTATCTCTCCAAACTCAAAACATTAACGTTGTAGATATCTTTCTTAGGGTTCCACATCATTTTGAATCATCTCAATCGGAGCTCGGATGAGAGAGTTATGCCCAGATTACGAAGTGATGTCGAAACTGTCCGAATTCACTTAATTAGTTACGTTTTGCAATTAATGCCTCCATTTGCATCCTAAATCAAAATAGAATAATAATGAGTAAATTTAGGAAACAAATAAGTATAAAAGACTAGACATTAAGGGGGGTAAATATGTCATTTTGCATTCTCATCAATAGGCCACCTTTCCTACTCGCTGTAACACCTCAAATGGACCAATGAATCTCGGTGCTAACTTTCTGTTATTACCAAACCGCATCACCCGTTTGTAGGGGAAAACTTTCAGAAAAACTTTGTCACCCACTTCAAACTCAACTTCTTTTCTTTTCAGATCAGTATAACTTTTCTGCCTATCTTGGGCTTGTTTCATTCGGCTTCTGATCAACTTTACATCTTCTATCATTTTCTGAGTCATTTCTGGCCCAAGAGCTATATTCAACTCATCTCTCTTGCCCATCTCATCCAAATGCAATGGAGATCTACACCGTCTACCATACAAAGCCTCGTAAGGAGCCATCTTAGTTGTAGACTAGTAACTATTATTATAAGCAAACTCCACCAAGGGTAACATCTCATGCCAGGATACTTTATAATCCATACAGCATGCTCTCAACATGTCCTCAAGCACTTGATTTGTTCTCTCTGTCTGGCCAGCTGTTTGAGGATGATAGGTAGTACTAAAAGCTAACCTGGTACCCAAGTTCCTCTATAAACTCATCTAGAAAGCTGAGACAAATCTGGAATCTCTGTCTGATACTATTGTCTTGGGTACACCATGAAGTCTCACTATCTCTTTAATATACATCTGGGCCAATTGATCCGAAGTGGTACTCTCTTTTACTGGAAGAAAATGGGCTGATTTAGTCAATCTGTCTACAATCACCCATATAGCATTGTATCCTTTCTACACTCTAGGGAGACCTGTAATAAAATCCATCGAGATACTCTCTCATTTCCATNTCGGCTTCTGATCAACTTTACATCTTCTATCATTTTCTGAGTCATTTCTGGCCCAAGAGCTATATTCAACTCATCTCTCTTGCCCATCTCATCCAAATGCAATGGAGATCTACACCGTCTACCATACAAAGCCTCGTAAGGAGCCATCTTAGTTGTAGACTAGTAACTATTATTATAAGCAAACTCCACCAAGGGTAACATCTCATGCCAGGATACTTTATAATCCATACAGCATGCTCTCAACATGTCCTCAAGCACTTGATTTGTTCTCTCTGTCTGGCCAGCTGTTTGAGGATGATAGGTAGTACTAAAAGCTAACCTGGTACCCAAGTTCCTCTATAAACTCATCTAGAAAGCTGAGACAAATCTGGAATCTCTGTCTGATACTATTGTCTTGGGTACACCATGAAGTCTCACTATCTCTTTAATATACATCTGGGCCAATTGATCCGAAGTGGTACTCTCTTTTACTGGAAGAAAATGGGCTGATTTAGTCAATCTGTCTACAATCACCCATATAGCATTGTATCCTTTCTACACTCTAGGGAGACCTGTAATAAAATCCATCGAGATACTCTCTCATTTCCATTCAGGAATATTAAGTGGCTGAAGCAACCCTAATGGCCTTTGGTGTTTTGTTTCCATTTGCTGACAAACCAGGCATTTAGCTACAAACTCTGTAATATCTTTCTTCATACCTGGCCACCAATAGCCTTTCTTTAAATCTTGATACATCTTGGTTACTCCAGGATGAGCAGTGTATGGTGTGTCATGATCCTCTATAAGAATCCTGTCTCAACTCATCATCCTGAGGAATACACAACCGACTCCTAAAACAGAGGACATCATCTAACAACTGAAACTCTGATGTCTTGCCCTTATGCAGCTGCTGAACTATTTTCTGACACCACTCATCGGTTAGTTGCTTTTCTTTAATTTCTTCTAGTAAGGTAGACTGAACCTCTAACCTGGCAATCCTTCCTAGTATGACCTCAATTTGCTCTTTACACAACTCTTCTATTAACTCTTTCTGTCTTGTTAGTCGGGACAAATAAGCTTTTTTGCTCAAAGCATCGGCTACCATATTAGCTTTCCCCAGTTGATACTTAATCTCAACTCATAATCTTTAACCAGCTCTAACCATCTTCTCTATCTCATATTTAACTCCTTTTGAGTAAAGACGTACTTTAAACTCTTATGGTCGGTGCAGATATTACTCTTGGCACCATAAAGGTAATGCCTCCAAATCTTCAAGGCAAAGACTATTGCTGCCAATTCTAAATCATGTGTAGGGTATCTTGTCTCGTACTCTTTCAATTGATGAGAAGCATAAGCTATAACCCTACCTAACAGCATCAATATAGCACCAAGTTCCTGCAGTGAGGCATCTGTACAAATGTCATAATCTACACCCTCCTGTGGTAACATTAACACTGGAGCTATCGTTAATCTTTTCTTCAACTCTTGAAAACTCTCTTCACAGGCAACTGACCATATAAAAGGAACTCTCTGTTTGGTAAGAGCTATCAATGGCTTAGCCAACTGGGCAAACCCAGCCACAAACTGGCGATAGTAACCTGCTAGTCCCAAAAAACTCCTCACTTCTTTTACTGTCTTCGGCCTTTGCCATTCTAGGATTGCCTTTACTTTACTAGGATCCACTGAAATTCCCTCGCTAGAAACTGTATGGCCAGAAATATCACCTAATCAAGCCAAAACTCACATTTAGAAAACTTGGCATACAACTTCTTTTCTCTCAATCGCTGCAGCACAAATCTTAAGTGTTCCTCATGCTCTTCTCTCAACTTCAAATAAATCAGAATGTCATCAATAAATACCACTATAAACTGATCCAGACAATCATGGAACACCCGGTTCATTAAGTCCATAAAGACTGCTGGGGGATTAGTTAACCCAAAAGGCATCACCACAAAGTCATAATGCCCATATCTTGTCCGGAAGGCAGTCTTAGCTATATCTTGTTCTGCCACTTTTACCTGATGATAACCCAACCTCAAATCAATCTTGGAAAATACTACTGCACCCTTTAACTGATCAAAACATCTATTCGAGGTAACGGGTATTTATTCTTCACTGTCACTTTATTTAACTCTCTGTAATCAATACACATCTGTAATGACCCGTTTTTCTTCTTTACAAACAAGATTGGAGCTCCCCAGGGATAATGACTTGGTCGGATAAAATTCAATACTAAACTCAACTTTTCTTTCCAGAGGTAAACCCGGTAAGTCTTCCGAAAATACATCTGGAAATTCTCGAACTACCCGAGATACCACTAGAATTGGCACACCACGCTCCACTTGTGCCGTTTCCTCAAAGACTTAAGAAAAAGAATCAGGATAAGCAGTTTTCCAAATTCATTGAGATATTTAGAAAATTACATATTAACATTCCTTTTGCAGATGCATTGCAACAGGTGCCGAGCTATGCTAAATTTCTTAAAGAAATTTTATCAAACAAAAGGAAGTTAGACGATGAGGAAACAATGATGCTAACAGAGGAGTGTAGCGCCATTCTCCAAAAGAAGCTACCTCCAAAACTCAAAGATCCAGGGAGTTTTACTATTCCTTACATGATAGGAGATATTACTTTTGATCGGTGCATAACATGGCATACATGATGGATCCAATTGCTGATGCATATGGGATCCTCTTCATTCTATCTCTATACTCGTGTGTTTTATGACACATATCCTTAGAGAGATAAACACCATGTGACATTGGAAGAAATACCTTCTTGGATTCTTCCATACTAAATCTCTTTAGTACCTTGTCAATGTATGTACTTTGACATAGGCCAAGCAACCTACGTGATCTATCTCAATAGATCTTTATTCCGAGGATGTAGGCTACTTCTCCTAAGTCTTTCATGGAGAAGCACTTGGATAACCAAGTCTTTATTGACTGCAAGTTTGGTATATCATTCCCGATCAGAAGTATGTTGTCGACATACAACACTAGGAATGTCATTGCGCTCCCACTCACTTTCTTGTAAACATAGGGCTCATCTTCATTCTTTATAAAATTGAATTCTTTTATGGCTTCATCAAAATGAATGTTCCAGCTCCTTGAAGCTTGCTTGAGTCCATAAATGGATCTCTGCAACTTGCATACCTTTTCAGCTTGCCCATCAAGAACGAAACTATCAGGTTATGCCATACACACATCATCTTCAAGGTTTCCGTTCAAGAAAGCCGTTGATAGGAATACAAAATGTCATATTTACCGCACTTAATGTTTAGTATTTTATACGTATTTGTTGCCTAAATGTACTCATTATTATTCTATTTTGATTTAGGATGCAAATGGAGGCGTTAATTGCAAAACGGAACTAATTAAGTGAATTCAGATAGTTTCGACGTTGTTTCATAATCTGGGCATAACTCTCTCATCCAAGCTCCGATTGAGATGATTCAAATGCTGTGGAACGCTACGAAATATATCTACAACTTTCATGTTTTGAGTTTTGAGAGATACTCACTGAATCAAGGTTGTAATCGAGCTTGACGTTGACGCATCTGTGCTGGACGTCCTGGAGCATTCTGCCTTGTCATGCAAATCAATTGGGTAGTTTATTATTGGAAGATTTGATGACATGTGGCACGCAAGTTACAGCTCAGAATCACCACTTTCCTATTTTATTTTAGGACTCTATCTTATTTTATATTAATTAAAATTAAATTAGGATTAATGTTATTTTAGGATATTAGAATATTTCTTTTAGGAGATTGAGTGGGACTCAAATTCTTGAACTGGATTTTTGCAAGGGGAGGAGATTAGGTTTTGGGCAGACCACGGCTCTCTCTTCTCTTCTTTGCAGTTTTCTTTTTGAGTTTTGATTATTACCATGAGCGGCTAAAAAAACTTTTGTAACTTGGTCGTCGGAAACGGAGACCTTGGAATCAACCAACTGCGAGATCTAATCTATTTTATTTTAGTGTTCAATTTTCGTGTTTGAGTATTGAATGTTATTTTGTGCATATCTTCATGATTGATGCATTTAATTACTAGGAGGCCTACTAGTGTATTATTTGTTGCAATCTACTACTAAGTTTGATATCAAATCCGTAATTGTTTGATCCCTCTAACTTGTGAAGCAATTAGGGTTAATAATTTGCTGCGTCAGGAATTAGTAATCTTAAGAAGAACATTCAACTAAATTAAATACAACCGCTTGTGTTTGTGTTGTTTAGCTTCATCGATTTCTCTAATTCTTAAGGCTGCCATTAGATTAAATCTTTAGCGCTTGTCTAGGGTTGTTTAATGGTAAGATTAATTAAGATCGCTTGTTTCCTAATTAATTACAATTAAGGAGAGATAGGAAAATAGTTCCAACGGTGAATATTCAAAGTAAGAATTGATTTAATTTTGCATCAATGATCAGTTGTAAGATTCCGATGGTGGATGTTGACGGAGACCAAGTTTCGTTATATTAATTGATTTTGAATTGATTTGTTTTTGTTTTTGTTTTTGCTAAGATTGTTTTCTGTTTTACTCAAAACCCCCTAGCCTTATTCACATCATCGAAAATTCGGTTAGACACTCTTCGTGGGATCGATTCTTGCTTACCCTATTTACAGTTCAGTAGTTAGGTTAGGAAGGTTTTTAATCTTGGTTGCCTAATACAGCACACCAGCCATTTTGACATCCATTTGCCAAATCTCATAATCATGATATGCAGTAATTGCAAGCATAATCTAGATGGATTTAATCATGGCAACCGGCAAAAAGGTTTCCTCATAGTCAATACCATGAATTTGCTTGAAACCTTTGGCAACTAGTTGTGCTTTATAAGTGTGCACTGTGCCATCCATGTCAGTCTTTTTCTTGAAGACCCATTTTCACCCTATGGGTTTTACCCCTTTAGGTGGTTCCACCAGAGACCATACCTGGTTCTTGTACACGAAGTCCATCTCAGATTTCATGGCTTCAAGCCATTTAACGGAATCTGGATCCAATATAGCGTCTTCGTAGGTTTTTGATTCATCGTCTTGGTAGACAAGTACGTCACCATATTGAGTCATGAGATAACTGTATCTCTTAGGCTCATGGCGTACTCTCCCAGATCTACGTAGCTCCTGTGCTACTTGAGGTGGTTTCACTTTGATCCACAAGTTGTGGTCCTGATGTTCAACCACTGCTTGTGGCACATCTTCCCGTCCTTTGTCTAGTATATCTTGTAGCTCTAGAACTTCATCGAGTTCTACTTTTCTCCCACTAGTACTTCTTAGAAAAAATTCCTTTTCTCGGAAGACAGCAACAAAAATGTTGCACTCTTCTAGATGGTAGAAATAGTATCCTTTGGTCTCTTTAGGATACCCCACAAATATACAGTTGTAGGATTTTGGCCCAGTTTGTTCGAAGTCAATTTCTTAACATAAGCTTTGCAACCCCAAATACTTAGATAAGACAAATTGGGGTTTCACCCATTCCATAGTTCAAATGGAGTCTTGTCTACAAACTTTGATGGCACACAGTTCAAAATGCGAGTTGTAGTCTCTAGGGCATAACCCCAGAATGATGCAGGTAAATCACTAAAACTCATCATGGACCTAATCATGTCAAGTAAGCTCATATTCCTCATTTCAGACACTCCATTGTGTTGGGTTGTATACAGAGGGGTGAGTTGTGATACTATCCCACATTCCTTCAAGAATTCGGAAGACCCTGAGCTTAAGTATTCACCTTCTCGATCCGACTAAAGAGCTTTAATACTTTTACCCAACATATTCTGTACTTCATTCTTGAATTCTTTGAACTTATCAAAGACTTCATATTTATGTCTCATGAGGTAGAGATAACCATATCTACTAAAATAATCAGTAAATGTGATGAAGTAGGAATATCCACCTCGGCTTCAACTGTTAGTGGACCACATAGATCACTATGGATGATGCCTAACAATTCAGTAGCCCTTTCACTTTGTCCTGTGAAAGGTGACTTGGTCATCTTGCCTAAAAGGCATGACTCGCATACCTAAAATGACTAGAAGTCAAAAGAATCCAAAACTCCATCCCTTGAAGTTTTGCAATGCGGGTCTGATTAACATGACCCAATCTACAATGCCAGAGGTATGTATGGTTTTGTTCGCTATGTTTAGCTTTCTTAGTTTCAACATAAATCTAGAACATATAATCCGTTATATAACCTTGCAATTCCAAATAGAATAACATTCAAACTAAAGGACAACAATCCGTTAGAAATCTCAAAATGATATCTTATATTATCCAAAACGAATACTGAAATAATGTTTCTAGAAATCGCATGTCCAAAATAACAGTTTTTGAGTTCTAATAATAAGCCGAAGGCAAAGACAAACAATAAGTCCCTACAGCTGGTGCAGCCACATGTGCTCCATTTCCAACTCGTAGGTCTACTTCTCCC
This sequence comes from Pistacia vera, assembly GCF_008641045.1. NCBI lineage: Eukaryota > Viridiplantae > Streptophyta > Magnoliopsida > Sapindales > Anacardiaceae > Pistacia > Pistacia vera. Next base: position 194,198 of record NW_022196096.1, read on the forward strand.
CTGGCTAGTAATCTACTCTGCCTTAGTCCCTACACATCTATACAAATGTCAATGACCCAAGATGTTGAAGGAGAGAAGTTAATCTCAATCATAAACATACCTGAGGTCGAAGCATCTGACTTCTTCTTGTTTGCGAGGAAAGCCTTGCAGTATTCCTCCGGTGGCCAAGCTTGCCACAACAGAAGCAGACTACCTTCCCACCTTTCCCAATGCCACCCGCAGGCTTGAGAGCATCATGTCCTGTAATCTTGGGCTTAGGATTGGCCTTGGCCTTTCCCTTGCCTTTACCTTTTCCTTTACTGGCAGCTACTAGTGAAATAGACTTGGACTTCTTCAAGTCCTGCTCTGCAGTCCTTAGCATGTTCAAAAGCTCTAACAGGGTTTTCACCATAGTGTTCATATTGAAGTTCATTATGAACGGTGCATAAGAGTCAGGCAAGGATTGTAGAATTAAATCCACTGGTAATTCTATATCTAACTCAAACCCCAAAGTCTCAAGCTCTCCATGTGCTCGATCATTTTGAGCACATGAGGGCCAACTTGGGCTCCCTCGATTAGGTGACTTCCAAACAATGCTTTTGACACCTTGTACCTCTCATGTCGAGCATTCCCTTCATAAAGCTCCTTGAGGTGTAGAATAATGGTAGCAGCGTCCATATTCTCATGTTGCTTTTGCAGCATTGGTGTCATTGATGCTAACATCAAGCATTCAACGCCATCAGCATCATCAAAGAACTTTTGATAAGTATCTTTTACTTCCTGAGTGGCATCAGGATTAGGCTCAACTATGTATGGCTTATCAAGGATATGCAATTTCTTTTCGGACTTAAGTATAATCCGAAGATTATGATACCAGTCCGAGAAATTGGATCCATCCAACCTGTTTTCTTTCTCGATTATTAGTTGCAAGTTCATAATGTTCATTTTTAAGTGAATCTACAATTCAAACAAGTAAAGTCAATTTAATGTTTATTATTTCTTAATATAGTCTTTTATTAAAAACACTCCCACTATTTTCCTCAAGCCAATAGCTCTCACTATTAACTCGGGAAAGCCCTTAGCTTTCCTAGTAGACTGAGATCCCATCTGGCCCATTTCAAACCTTCGATGTGGCGAACAAGCCAAAATGGGTTGATTAGGTGGGCCAACAAACTTAATCCACACCAATTGATAGATCCCACTACCAACCTCAAATGTGAACTAAGCCAACAGGCCAATCACACAATCCAACGGCCTAACCATCGTCCTCAAGTGTGATTCCCAGTATCAGTAGAGTGGACACTACATGTCGTCACGTACACTTAACATGTGTACTTCTCTACTATGCCTATGATATATTTATCAACCTTCGTTGTGGTGAACAAGCAAAACTGTCATTTTAATCGACCTATCATCATTAAAGAAAACTCTAGTGAATTTTAATCTCCCACTGGTAGAAGTGTACCCTTCGCTGTGGCGAAAAAGGTTCCGATGAATAGTTGTTTGATTGAAACCAAGGTGATAGAAGGCATATGTGACTTAATATATCTTACTGGGGGTTTTTATTTAATGTCTCACCAGATTATTATCTTTGTTAGAATGTCATTGTTTGGCATGTTATTGAACATTCAACCTTAGCATGCATTCTAAACAAAATAAAACATGTTGGTACATGGCCCACTAAAAACTGATTTCCTCAAGCCTAGAGGAATCGGTGGGTCAACCTAGTGTTTAAAAATGAATCTTGGGCCTTCAAGTTATTCCTCTTCATGGCTGCTTCGTTTCTTCTTCATGATCATTACAAAGTAATTTTATATTAAAAAACCTATTCTAATTTACATCAATAAAATAGAAACCTCACGTTACATACGAGGGGAGTGAGATGAGGAGAAGAAATACATGAAGATTTAAGAGACATAAGCAGGACACGCAGGTCCTATTTGTTTATAAAAATTACAAACAAACACAATAAACAATAAACAATAGGTCTAAGGCTCATATACTGGGCACCATGCAATTATCAAACAAGAACATTGCATACATTCAAAAACAATCAATTTTTGAATAGGGTGGGTTGAATTATCAAGTTACCACCTTAAACGTGCTGAATGAATATTGGCTTTAAACGTTCAAAAAACTGCAATTTAGCCAATGTGTGAAAAAAGGAAAGAAAAAAAGGAACAGTAGGTTTCTTGCCACGGCGAAGTTCATGCACACATGGTTGCTGCGGCGAAGTTTTATTTTGCCGCGGCGACCGTGAACTTCTAGAAAACATAAATCATTCTAGAGAGTTTTATGCCATGGCGAAGTTTTATTTCGCTGCGGCTAGATCTACTTTTCTGGAATTTCGCCACGGCCAGATTCACTTTTTGCATCTCGTCGCGGCAAAGTGTTATTTTGCCACGGCTGACACCACAAAATTGTGAATCAGGCACAGTAACATCTTTTGCAATTTTTCACATAATGACATGGTTTCAAATCAAATCGAATGCTTAAACATTCAACCAGGATACCAACCAACCAACCAATACACATTCAATCAAACATTATTTAATCAATTGATTAATTAAGACATTCAACATACATAATTTTTCCAGATTTAAAAAACACTTCAAATCATGCAATAACATGTTATCAAACAAATATACATGCTATCAAAAATCAATTAAACAATATAATCTAATAACCTGGCTCTATAAGTAATTGATCCACCATACATAGCAGAAACAAAAATTCAATCTGTAAATCAATTACCTTTCTTTGCCAAGATTCGAGTATAGATTATACCGTTTACATGTTTATAAACAAAAATCTGTATAAAGTAAATCCATTCAAGGATTAGAATACTTACATACGTTTGGAGGCTCCTTCGTATATCTCTTATTTCAGATAGGAACACTGTTCACGGTACTGTTTATGGTTATTGTTCACCATCTACTATTCAAGTGATTTTTCGCCAATCGATCCAAAGTAGGATCGCACTCACGGAAGTCCACACAAAGATAATCCACAAAACCCTTGATTATTTTGCTAGAACAATCAAGGGCTTCAAGAATCAAGAAAGAAGAGCAAGAAAAGTTTTCTTCTTAAGAGAGAGAGAGAGAGATAGGGTGGCTAGGGTTTTAATTAAATGAATAAATCCTACTTATGTTTTAATTTTTAAGTTGAACTTATATAGTGCAACAATTAAAACCCTATTCCACTTAGGAATAGCCATGGGCTTCTACCCTATTTTATCCTTGCATCTAAATACTCCCTTTATGGTATTTTAATTAATTAATTATTATTATAATTAAAATCAATTAATATATAATAATATATCAACATTCAATTAATAATAATAATTCATTTAAATATATACATAGATATATTTAAATATAATCTCACTAATTTAATTTTAATATTAAAATTAAATACAGGCAACAATCTCATCATATTTAATTGCATTGTGAGATTACCAAAATACCTTTTTTTCCTAAAAGATGAAAATACCATTCTCACAAATTGATTCTTAAATTATCTTCTAAGTGTGTGACCTATAGGCTCATCATCATATCGGCAGTGTGTAGTATCACGATAAACACCAATTAATCGTCTCACCACACACATACCAAGATTGGCTCCTAGCAAGGCATCATGGCCACCCAATAGATTCAGATTTAACGAAACTGTAGCCTGTCAACGGTATGGTTACCATGCAATCAAATCCTTTCATCAACTGTTATCTCATCGAGACTGAAGTACAGAAATAGAGTCAACCTCATATATCCTCAACATGTTTGTATTCAGTTACTGGACCAATGACAGGAATATTAAATTGGATTGAGCATCAACTCAATCCCACTGTGGCCACAGATTTAGTGTCATTGCCATTTACTGAATTACCCAGTGAGATAACTTCTTTCGTACCCAAGAGTGATGAATCCTTTGTCGATCCACCATAATCTCGATACACTTCTCAATGTAGCCAATCACTACTGTAGTTATAGCTCTGAATAGAGCTACGTTGGGCTAGTGTCAAACTACACCAATTGGTGCACAAGGTGCTCTAGTGATCTCAAGTCCGAGGATCACATGCACCACCATCTGGTAGAGGATTTATTCTATAGACACTGGGGTTACCATCCATATGGAATCCTCTGGTGGGTCTATCCAGTGAACTTACCTTTAGCAAGCACCCATGCATTGTACTAGGTTGTCGACAAACAACCTTGACAAGTGAAATCAGTCACTGCCTTTCAACAGGGTTGTTCAACACTATGATAGCCTTACCGTATTATCTGTGTCCTAGGTTAGAGTAACACTGAGGCTACAGACGTTTCTAGAATGGCCACCATATGTGATTATAGGGTTCTCACTATCAAGACTTGAAACACTTGATACCCTCGTCACGGTTCTACTATCCTAAGGACATATATCATTACATACACGATATAAAAGAATATGTCTTTTATTGATAAATAAAAATTTATTACAAAATAAATTTTACAATAATTGATTGGCTCTAGGGCACCTACTTTAACACATTGAACATATGATTTGCTTGTTGTGTATTGTGATGTGAGGATTTCTTTGTTTCGATACGATTATAATACGATGCATGATTTGAATTACGAAATGCTTTGTTAGATTTGTGTTCGTTGTGAAATCAAATTGATTGCCTGTTGAATGTTGGGTTTGAAAGTTCTAAATGATTGATTGTGGTTTCCAATTGTTTCGATATTGATTACAATCTTGCTATATATCATCATTCAGTAATGTTTTTGCTATGATTTCATTCAAGTGTGATAAATTTGGGATTGTATTACAAGGATTATGGATTGTATTTATTCTCCCTGTACCAATTAGTTGTTTTAATTTTTCGGGTCTCTTTGTTAATTAAAGATAGTCTTTAACCAATCAACTTGTAACTAAGACAACAGGGAGACAAGATAGATTATACCTAAGTGTGGAGAGTCTTTTATGTGATTTCCCTTGCCTGTAGGTTTAGGAAGTCTAAGAGTGAGTGATGCGTTGTTACTACAACATGCAAAAATAGCAAGTGCACTAGTCGCACAAAGTAATAAAATGATGAGTGAGTATCGTTCCCACGAGGATTGGTTGTTAATCACTGATTTTCCTAATTGTTTCAAGTTGGAGAAACCGAATTTGTTTGGATTTATGGGAGAGCTTAAAACTACACCAAAAACAAAATCAGCTAAGTATTAAAAAACTAATTAATGAAAGCAAGATTTAAAACAAGAGTAATATCAATTTAAACAAACGGTTAGGGTTTGACTTCATTCGGACTCTATGGATTAATTCTACGGATTATGCTATTTCTATACTCACATGCACAGATTGTAAATCGAATTCTCTAAGTTGTTAGACATACCTTCTCAGGCTATGAATTCCTACTTTTGTCTATTAAGCTTCCGCACCCAACAATTTGAAGACTAATAGTTCCAAGTTCATTAAGCTAATGGAATCCTAGATTGAGTTCATTGATTCTCAAACCTATCTCTAGCGTTCAATACTACAATGTTAATTATCCAAGAAGCTCAACATGATTCATTTCTCAATCTCATCATGTTCAACAAATAAAATCAATAAAAATCAGAATAACCACACAATATGTGCAATATAATATAAAATCAACAATAATCAATTGATTGATCCATAGAAATCTGAATTACATCAAAACCCTAACCCAAAATGGGTCAGTTCATAACTAAATTAACACAAATAGCAAGAAAAATAGTAAATACAGCAGTCAACATATCAAAACAAAGAGAAAAGAGTAGAGATCTCCCCTAGTTGAAGAATCCACCAGATTAAATCTCAAATCTTCTCACTTTCTCTACAAAAATGTCAAAGCTGCTCCAAAAAACGAAAACCAGGCGACTCAAACGAAGCCCCCTTCCAAAATGGCAAAATTTTCTCTTAAATAGTTTGCCCAGAAACCTAAGACTTTCCTAAAATAAAATTGTGCGTTTTGGAGAAACAAAAATTCGCAGCCTTCGCCGCAGCAAAGAAAGAATTTCGCCGCGATGACGAGCTATGCTTAGCTTCTTTCCCCACGGCGAAGAATAGACTTTGCCATGGCAAACCTTCCTGAAAAATTCTAAATTTATAGAATTGCCCTCCATTTGCTTCCTTGCTTGAATATTCGATCTTCGATGCTTTCCCATGGGAACAAGCTTCATAGTGTTTCACTCTGCTTCAAAACTTTCCCAAATTCTGAGATTCGCTTGCTTCTGGGTCAAGAAACTCCAATTCGCTCATTATTTTCTAAAAATGCATGTTTTGGCCTGAAATAGAAAATATGTAGAATTAAGTAGCAATTCAGGCATAAACGACGTAAGAAGTATCTAAAATCCGGCCAAAAAGCCTAAATAAAACAGTATAATCTTAGGATTATCAAATACCCCCAAACTAAAGACATGCTCATCCCTAAGAATCAGGTACAAAACACAAAGAAAGAAAAACAACAAGAAACCAAAAATACAAAACAACAAAACTGAAAATGATAAGACAAAAATTAGACTCAAACTCAACATAAGAATTGCCTAGAATTTATACAAATCTCAATAATTGTTGAAAAATTATTACTGGAAAATGCTCAACACTCCAAGAAGTTATAAGTTGCATCGACTATCTTTCTCAATTGGTCCCCTGAGCAGGTGATCCCCACTTCAGTCCACATTCCGACTTCCCGGATTATTTTATGTAGAAATGCAAAGTTTATCAAATGGCGGCAGACTCCATAAGCCTAAGTATCAAACTACTCTCCACTAATGAGGATTAGACATCACTAAAGATCAAAAGGTCCTTATAGGCTTATAACGTTAAACTCGGTTAGTGGGCATCAAAGAAAAGTAAAGGATAAACTTAGCAAGAGAACTCGGTTTTCTTTAAGCAAACACCAAGACTTAAACCAACTTCCACTTTCTTCCTCAACCATCACTTAAGATGTCAATCATTTTATAATCCTCAAGCATGTGCACTTCGTATTTTTGCTACTGCAATGCAATTCTCAATTTTTTTTTTTAATAAAAAACAACAATAATCAATTTGAGGTTAATTACCCCTCTTATTCTTCTCGCCCTTCTCACAACCCCCAAACTATTCTTTTAGTTCATTCACACGACCCTCCAAGCTCTTTGTGTTTGCATTAGGTTAGAATTCTCTTAAAGGTTGCAGACGTGTTTAGGGTGAAAGGTTTGGGCATTATTGGTTTCATAAGAAAATAAGACAATGATGATTTTATAAGGCTTAAATGGGTAAATAGGGATAAAATTCATGGTCGGCTAGAAAGGTTCAAACGTTCCAAAAAACTGCCTAAATCACTTCCTCAATAATGTTTATTCCTAGAATTTCACCTCAAGCACTTCTCAACTAGGTTCTAGAGTCCACCCACATTATCAAGACTTCACCTAACCACATAAAATGAATCTAAGCATGCTGAAATAATGAAAATGGTGGTTGAACCACTCAACAAATCTCAAGCAAAATTCAGTCAACCAACATAAATTTGAAGTAATGCTTAACATTTTTCAACAATAAAATCCCAACAATCCTATTCTCATCATAGACTTATGTAATTCATCATTGCAATACACAACAAAACATGAAAACAACTAAACACAAATAAAAAATTGTTCAAATTTTTCCTACCCCAAAGTAAAGATGACATTGTCCCCAATGTCACATTATGCACAATTTAGGAATAGAAAAATAGAATTTACAAAGGTACGAGATAGTTCCCTGATTAATTCATGAAGTCAGAGTTTTGCTCAACAGCATGCACACCTGTTCCTTGGCTTTCTCATCACCATAATCTGTAAAACAATTGAAATTCTGTGATATCCACTGTGTTAGAAAATTTCACTGACTAATATGAAAATATTACAATCCTCATCTCGCCCTTACACCTACTAGGAAGTTCAAACAAAAACTAAACAATCTAAAACAAAAAAGAAAATTAGTTCAATGTTCAAAATAAAAGACAATGACAGCTAAAACAAAGAAAAATAAACTACAAAATAGGTGCTCAAGTTTCATTCTTCGGCATCCTCCTCTCTTTCGGTGTCATCATCTTCTGTGTCAGAGCCCATCCATTCCTCTGATTCCCAGTCTTCCCATTGGAAGTTTGAATTTTCAATGTCGAGCTTGGTGCAGCAACTCTATTGTAAATTATACATCATCCTGGTATGCTCTGCTAGCCAACCTTGACGTCGTTCCATCCGTTTCATCTTACCTTGTAACACCCCACTTGAGATACATAGCCATTGTTTATGGTATGGCCTAAAAGATTACTGAATTGCCCCTAAATGAGTTTGCATATTGTTCATGATGTTTGGTTGGCCCTTGGTTGAGTTTATGTTTTGGGTTTGGTTGAGTGTTTACCATGGACTTGATCAAGACTTGACAGATTTTGGAGTTGCAGCCTTCGCCAGGGCGAGGAAGAAGCTTTGCCGCGGCGACGTTAGTTCTGTGTTGGCGGTGTCGATTCTGGAATGTTTCGCCGGGGTGACAGAAAGTTCTTCGCCGCGGCAACAAGATGGCAAAAAAGTTCTTGAGGTTTCTAGAGAATTCTCCATAGGGGTAAAATGACCATTCTACCCCTAATTAGCAGGAAAAGTGGGGAGTAAAATGCAAGGAAATTTCATGGAGAATAGTGTAAAATGGGGGTGAGTTTGTAAAGAATTAAAGGATAAAGGTGGAAATTTCAACAAAGAGTACGGGCAAAATGGGAAAGAGTGTATATTATATGAGCTAATAAGGGTTGAATTCTCTTAACCCATTCATTTTCACCCATTTCCACCGCCTCTTCATCTCTCATTTCCTCTCAATTTCCTCACTCAATCTTCCAAGGGATTTTTGAGAGTTTTGAGTTGGAATTTGACAAAGAAGTGATTCTGAGCAGGAAGAGGTAAGAATCCCTACTCTAGAGATGAGTTTTATTTATGTAAGGGTTAAGTTCTTACTAAGTGTATGCTTAGGAAATAATGGAAAGTTATGATCCAACAAGAGTAGAGAGCTTTAGTGGAGACTACTCAAGTATGAGGTAAGTAAATCCAACTCAAGCTAAAGTTTAAGAAATTCTTAAGTAGAGATTTATTTATGCATGTATATATTTGCTTGTTGAGAAATTGAGTAGAGATGTATGCCTATTTGTTGAGGAATTGAGTTAAGAACAGTATTTATGTTATGTTTATTGGATATTTCCTTTATGAGAAGTGTTTTTGATGTGTGATGAGAGAGTGAAATTGAGTTGAAGTTGGAGGAGTTGTGTATGAATATTTTTGGGAAGTGTTTTCCTTGGCAGGAATTATGACTATATAAGGGAGCTTTCCTCCCATTTTGGATGGTTAAAGAGAAGAGTTATAGATAAGTAGAGCTTTGGTATGCACATGAGTTGTTTGATGAAATGCCTAAGTGAAATCTGCCCTGTCACAGCTGTGACTTTCCTAGTGATATTTGGGCATTGTACGGATTGAACTAGGTTGAGACCAAAACATAAAATTTGTAGCCCTGTCTCTAAGCTTTAAAACGAGACAAAAACCGTAGAAATCCTATGTGTATAACTCAAGTTATGCCTTCTTGAGTGTGACCTGCGCAGAATGACTGTTTTGATGCAATATTGCATTTGGCATTTCATAAGTGCATTAATGAGTATGAACCATCCATATGCATTAATTGTGCATTGATAAGTAGCTTGAGAAAGAATAGAGAATGTTGAGTATGAGCTACCGTACGAGTACTAGCTTAAGAGTAGAGAATTTTGAGTACAAGCTATACTATAAGTAATAGTCTGAGTGAGAAAGAGTAGAGAATGTTGAGAATAGCAACTCTTAAGAGTAAAGAGAATGAGAACACTCTGATAGTAAAGAGAAAGAGAGATTGAGCACTAGCGAATAAAAGAGAGAAAAGTGCTACAAAAGAGAATAGAGTAAGTTGTGCAATGGGGAACCTGTGAGTGACGAGTAGAGTCACGAGAGTGGGTGCTTTGTGATCCCCAGCCGTGCCTCCGGTCAGAAGAGGCCGTGACCATCACGCAGAGTGAAACATTAGGTTCCAGCCATGCCTCCGGTAAGATGGGGCCGTGAAATTCAGAGAGAGAGAGAATACACTCACATGGCCAACGGTTCCGAATCCATGCATGACTAAATCCAATCGGTAGTGAAATGAGCGGAAGTCATGTAGAGTGGTAGCGCCCAGTCGTGCCTCCGGTCAGATGAGGTCGTGACATTCAAATGAGTAAGAATGAGAAAGAACAGAAATAGAAAGAACATAGATGAGAAAAGCTAAGAGTTAAGCTATATTATGAGTACTAGCTTGAGAAAGAGATGAGCAAACATGAGAAAGAATAAAAGAGAGAGAAAAGAGCATAGAGTAGGTTATGCGATGGGGAACCCATGAGTAATGGGTAGAGTATTCCCGCATGTACGCCGCATTAAGAGAGCAGTATGAGTATGAGAAAGAGAAGTGGTGTAGCCCGTGAGAGTGCATGCGGATGAGGGCTATACTCGAGTATCCAAGAGAGAGATTATACACTCACATGGCCAAAGGTTCCGAATCCATGCATAACCAAGTCCGATCGGCTAGAATGAGGAGAACTCACGTAGAGCGGGAGCGAGTCCTGGTCGTGCCTCCGGTAAGATGAGGCCTTGACTACTAAAGAGAGTTAACAGAAAAGAATTATGAGAAACAGAAACAGAAATGAGAATGAGATAATAGAAAGAATTAAAGAATGAGAAAGCTTGGGAAAGAATGAGATAGAAAGAGAGAGAGAGTATGAGAAAGAATGCAAAAGTTTGAGCTAATAAGAATAGAGAGTAGAAGAAAGAAACATGCAGTTTTTAATTGCATGTAGAGCTTATACAGGCGAGAACCATGATTTTCCTTCATGGTGAGTATGATGAGAATAAGAGAGAACCATGATTGTCTTTCATGGTGAGTAAGAATAAGAGAAGGAGAAAAGAGAATAAGAATAGAGAGAAAGAAAGAATAAAAAGAGCAGAACAGAGTTAAAGGAGAATAAAAGTATTAGAAAGAAAGAGAAAAACAATGAGAATTAGAAAGAGAAGAACGATAGAGTAAGGAAAAACCAAAGAGTGAGTCACGGGGATATGTAGTAGAGGATTTACTTATTGAGCATTGTTGTGCTCACCCCGTTGTTCTTCTCTGTTTTGCAGGAAATAGGAGCAACGGTCGGATGGACTTCGAAGAGCGAAGAGTATTGGCACCACTATCCACTAGCTATGATATTTTGTATTAATTAGAAAGTTTTTAAATACATAGTCTTTTGTATTTGTAAAGAATTATATTTTATGAGTAAAGAAAAATTTGAGCCCACTATTTTCCATACGCTATGTATATCTATAATTTACATAGTTTGTATTACAAGAATAGTAGTAAAGAGGAGGTGTTACATACCCAACATCTCCTGTAGCAACTCCTTCATTGTGGCTGTTGAACTGGATGATGTGGCAGCTGCTGTGGTTCTTCGTCTTTTTGTTTTGAATCTGGATCCTTCACTGGGTGGACGCTCAAGATGCTTGTGAAAGTAGTTGATGTCGAGGACTGGTGCATGATGGATAAGTGGCTCATCATCTATCTTCTCGACTCCTATTAGAGTGTACAACTCGGTGATGAGATGTGGGAAGGGGAAACTGCCTCACCATGGTTGGGTTGTATTCTGTATACTCGTCATGATAATCTTCCCCACATCTATTTTCTTTCCAGTGGCGATGAAGTAAAGCAGCAATGCCTTCTCAAAAGTTACTAAACTATAATATGTCTCCGGCATCATCCTTGCACACACAAAGTACTGGCACAACCTAGCCATAGGTATCGGATTAGTTCCCTTAATATCTTTCCCTTTTTCGAAACCTCCCAATAGGTATCCAGTTTTTCTATGACCTTAAGTATCTCATGCTCGTCAAATTGTTTCTTCTTAAACTCTAGATACTCATCACGGTCAATCGAAGGCAAGTTGTAAAAATCATTCATGACCTTCGCATCAAATGGCACATCAATACCCCTCACAAATACATGCCCAGGCTCACACTCTGGGAGGTTGGCAAAAAACTCTCTCACTATCAACTCTACGGCTGCATGTGCAGGTTCACTCATAAATAACTCCCAACATCTCCCTCGACTCCACTCAACAGCATGGCTCGTGGTCAATCTATGCTCAGCAATAAACCCCTTATCCTTCCTTTGGATTACTCCTTCATATTGTTGTTGAGCCTTGTCATTAACAAATCTATTGTCTACCTTTTTCCCTTTTCCTTTACCCTGGGAAGGTACTTTGAGCAGCATTTTTGGTTCGACAACTCTAATGTACCCCCAAACTAAGAATCTAACTAGACAATTCAATGCTAAGTACCCTACAATTGACCACAATCACTCCTACAAAAACACCAAAATTTTGAAAAATTGCACCTAAACCCCCAAAATCACTTTTCTTCCAAACTCAACAAAACACTCCCAAATTGAAAACCCAACCTCCTCAACACCACACAAGTCAAGATCCACACTTCTTTAATCAAAATCAAAGCACAAACTTCACAAAAATTCCACAACTTAACTCATCCAAACAATATTTCAAACTTAAAGCACTACAATCAAAATTGAGCAATTTAGATGTTGGAGAACTTGAAATCTTACCCTTCTCACGCTGAATGCATCACCAATTTCACCAATTGCGGCCCAAATTGCAAGATCCCCAAATTTTGAAAACCAAGGGTTTCCAAAATTTTCTTCAATTTTTTGCAAAAATCCTTGCTAAAATGAGTTGTTTTGGTGTTTGTGAGGATTAAGGAGTGAGGAAAAGTGATGGAAATTCATTGGAAAGTCTCTAGATTGAAGGTGGAAGTGTTTAGCTCTTGGATGTGTTTTGAAGTTTTTCGTGAAAATGAAGAGTCGCGACGCGGTATTTAAAAAAAACAGTTTTTGCTGCAGTGAAGTTCTTCATTCAGTTCAAAATTCTAACCCAGTCGATGCCCACGGTGAAAATTTCCAGATCCTATAGCGCCGCAGCGAAATTCCCTTAGTTAAATTTTGCTAAACCCTTTCTACCGCGGCGAAGAAAATTGTTTCGCCACGGTGAAAAATTCCAGAGAGCACGTCTCCTCGGCGTAGAGCAAATTTTGCCGCGGCAAAGTCTAGGACTTTTCGAATTCCTTTTTGTGCAAAATGTACTTCGCCGTGGTGAAGAAAATGCTTTGCCGTAGCGAAATCTAGAATATTTCCTTTTTTCGCCTTGATTCGATAATTCACCTGAAACACCCAAAAACACACAAAATAAAAATCATTCTAAATCATAAGTCAACTAAACGAATTCAAAACAACAAACAAATGAAAACACTTGGGTTGCCTCCCAAGAAGCGCTTGTTTATAGTCGGAAGCTCGACTTTCTCAAGTCCTCATGTCAATCTGGACTATCTAAATACATCAACTCCCAACCTTGTCCTTGCATCGAAGCTTCAATTGTTGATGATTTTTGTCCCATGGGGCCTTTGTTGAGAGCTTAGCCACCCATTTCCATCCCTTGGTCATTCCTTTCATGGCTCGAACATTCTCATCGACAGCTTTTCGTTTTCTTGACTTTCCCTCACCCTTTTTGAGCTGAGGAATCCATCCCTTGTGAAGCTACATGCTCGGTTGTGGCCCATCTCAGAATGGTGTAAAAATTTCTGGGTTGTGGTCCTCCTCCTTGAATTGCCTTAACTTGACTGTGTATCTTTTAATTGATGAATTAAGACTGTTTAGTTGGGAAGTTTCAATTGTTGACTAACCCACCGAGTCAATTTTGAAACATGACTCTCGCTTCGGTGAGACTTTCAGAGACACAAGGACATTGAATGTCACTTCCTCATCTTGCATCCTCATGATCAACTTCCCCTATTGAATGTCAATTAAAGCTTTTTCGGTAGCCAGAAATGGTCGTCCCAAGATGAGAGGAATCTTCTTATCTTCTTCCATATCCAACACAAAGAAATCTGCCACAAAAATAAATTTGTCCACCTTAACAAGCACATCTTCAACAATGCCCCTCAGATGCTTTATGGATCTATCTACAAGCTGCAAGCATATGGTTGTCGTCTTCACTTCACCAATTCCTAATTTCCTGAAAATAGAACAAGGCATAAAGGTTTCTGCTTGCACCCAGATCACACAAAACCGTATTGAATGTAATATTCCCTATAACACAAGGGATAGTGAAACTCCCTGGATCTTTAAGTTTTGGTGGCAGCTTCTTCTGTAGAATGGCACTGCATTCCTCCGTGAGCATCACTGTTTCCTTATTATCCAACTTCCTTTTGTTTATAAAATTACCTTGAGAAATTTTGCTTTGCTTGGCATCTGTTGTAATGCATCTGCAAAAGGAATGTTAATGTGCAGTTTTTTAAATACATCAAGAAATTTAATGAACCGCTTATCCTGTTTTTCTTTTCTGAGCCTCTGAGGAAAAGGCACCAGAGGTGTGTGTTGTGCCAACTCTGGTGGTATCTCGGGAAATGGAAATTTTTCTTTCTTTTGCCCTTGCCTCTCTTCCTGCTTTGGTTCATCTTCTCTAGAACTGGTTGGTTTCTTTTCAACAATTATCTCTTCGTCTACTTCTTCATTGGAATCTTCCTTTTCTTTTGATGGGCTTCCTTCTTTTGCTGATTGTTCCACCTCTTCTAAAACTGTCTCACTTCTCAAAGTTATTGCATTCACTTGCTCATGTGGGTTAGTTACCGTGTTGCTTGGTAGGGAACCCTATGTTCTCTCATTTAGCTTATCAGCCAATTGACCCTCATGTACTTCCAAGTTCCAAATGGATGCCCCTTAGTTTCTGAAATTTGTCCTGGTCTCATTCATGAAACTTGTGGTCTCTTGCATAAACTTTCCATACATGTCCTCCACTTTTGTCACTCTTTGCTCTCCTGGTTGATTATTCACCCTTGCTTGGTTGTTTGGCATTGCTTTTTGGTTCCATTGATTGTTCTACTAATTCTATTGATTCTCATTGCCCCAAGATAGGTTCGGATGATTCCTCCAACCAGGATTATATGTGTTGGAGAATCGATTATTCGGTTGCCTTTGATTTCCTGCCAAGCAATTAACCTATTCTGACAATGAAGACGCTGAAGCAAACGTGTTCCCCACCTGACATTCATTACTCACATGACTACCTGCACAAAAATCACAAGTTGGTTGAGGTGATTGAATAGAGTTTACCTGCATACTTCCCAACTGCTTCTGAAGTGTTGTGAGTTAGGCTAAAATGGTGGTGTATGCATCAACCTAATGAAGACCCATAGATTTCTTAGGCTGCACCCTCTCATTAGGTCTTTAATAGTTGTTACTTGCCAGAACTTCAAGCAACTCATGAGCTTTTTCAAGTGTCTTATTTTGCATTGCTCCTCCCGATGCTGCATCCACCATAGTTTGCACATTAACCATCAATCCGTTATAAAATGTTTGGACTTGCATCCAAACTAGCAACCCATGGTGTGGACACCTCCTCAGTAATTCCTTGTATCTTTCCCAATCCTCGTATATGTTAGAGTAGATTCCCTAGAGCCAATCAATTATTGTAGAATTGACTCTTTGTAATAATGTTCATTAATCAATAAAAGGCATTTTATTCTATATCGCGTAAATCATTATTATTGCAATATGTATTGATATATGTCCTTAGAATGGTAGAACCGTGACGAGGGTATCAAGTGTTTCAAATCTTGATAGTGAGAACCCTATGAGCACATATGGTGGCCATTCTAGAAACGTCCGTAGCCCCAGTATTATTCTGAAGTAAGGGCACAGATAATACGGTAAGGCTATCATAGTGTTGAACGACCCTATCGAAAGGCAGTGACTGATCTCACTTGTCAAGGTTGTTTGGTGACAACCTGGTGCAACACATGGGTGCTTGCTGTAGGTGGATATACCGCAGCAAGTTCACTGGACTAACCCACCAGAGGATTCCATATGGATGGTAACCCCAGTGTCTATGGAACAAATCCTCTAACGAATGGAGGTGCATGTGATCCTTAGACTTGAGATCACCAGAGCGCCTTGTGCACCGATTGGTACAGTTTGACACTAGCCTAACATAGTTCTATTCAAAGCTGTCAATACAGTGGTGATTGGCTGCATCAAGGAGTGTATCAAGACTATGGTGGATTGACAGAGGTGCACCCGGGAGAAGTTATCTCACGGCGCAATTCAGTATATGGCAATGACACTAAAACTGTGGCCATAGTGGGATTGAGTTGTTGCTCTATCTGGTTTATAATATAGGTCATTGGTCCAGAAATTGAATACATAATATTGAGAGTAACCCGAGGTTGACACTATTTCTATGCCTTCGTCTCGTCGAGATAACGAATGATGAAATGATCAAATTGTACGGTAACCATATCATTGACAGGTAACTACTTTGCTGAATCCGAATCTATCGGGTGGCCATGATGCCTTGCTAGGGGCCAATCCTGGTCTGTGTATTAGTGAGACGATTAATCGGCATTAATCGCGATACTATACACTGCCGGTATGATGAGGAGTCTATGGGTCACACACATAGAAGATAATTTAAGAGCCAGGAAGATAGAAGGGCGTTTTCATCTTTTTGGGTGAAAGGGTATTTTGGTAATTTCACAGTATAATTAAATTTGCTGAGGTCGTCGCCTTTATTTAATTTGTTAGAAAAATTAAATAAGTGAAATTACGTTTAAAAATGAGTTTGCACATATTTAATTAAATCATCATTATTGTTAAATGTTAATTAAATATTAATTGATTTTTTAATTGAGATAATGATGAAATAAATTAAAATATCTAATTGGGAGTGTTTGGCAACAAATGGTGTTTGGGTTGGAGCCTAAGCCCATTCCATATGGGAACAGGGCAACTTGGTTTTCCTATAAAAGGAATAGTGTTTGTGTGTTTTATTTATTATTTTATTTTGCCTTTTGATTAAAGAAAAAAAACACAACACAACCCGTTCTCTCTCCCACGCCAACTTTGGTTTGTGCCAAAATTATTGTTTTTCTTCTTGATTTCTTAAGGCCAAGGAGGATCTAGCAAATCCCTCCTTGGTTCCTTGAGATTGTCTTCATGTGGACTTCTACAGTTCGATCCTACACATTCAGAGACAATATTGGTGGAGCCTCCAACGTGGGTATGAATCCAAATTCATGTTTATTTTTCTGCAAATTCTTGTAATATATATAAACTGTAATTTATGTGCCCTGATTTTGGGTTCTAAGGAACGATCCATAGTTTTAAAATTCTTGTTATTCTGCTGCGCAACTCAGATCGTTTCCTAACAGTGGTATCAGAGCCTAGGGTACTAGATTTTACAGTTTTTATGAATGGTTGATTACATGTATTTGTTGATAACATGTTGCCTTGATGAATCTGTCATGAAAAACCTAGTTTTTGTTAAATCTGAAAAATCTGTAAATCTATTGTTGATTGAATGATTCAAATGATAAAATGGTTTAATAATGTGTTGATGAATGTTATATTGGTTGGTTAATATCCTGGTTGAACGTGTGTGCTTTTGATTTGATTTGGATTCGTGTTTTTACACAAAAACTGTAAAAAACGCGAACTGTTCATAATTGGGGATGATGTTCTCTTTGGAAATTTTCGCCGCGGCGACGTGTCTGCTGCCCCAATTTGTGTTTTTGAACAGGACCGAATTGCAGTTTTAATAACCTATAAAGCCAATGATCATTCTGCACATTTAAGAGGCTAATTGATATATAACCCACCCGATTCAAAAATTGATTGGTTTTGAAATATATGCTATGTACTTGTTTGTATATTGCATGGTGCCCGGTACATGAGCCTTAGACCTAAAGGTGAATGTTTTAAATTATTTATGGGTATGTATGGTTGTAATATTTTAAATAGGGCCTGCGTGTCCTGCCTTCTCTCCTCTTCTCGATGTACATTCTTTTCTCATATCTTTTCCCTCAAATGTAAATCGAGGTTTCTAAATTTGTTGATGTAAAATTAGTTTTAGAATAATTTTATTGTAAATTTAGAATGATGCTTTTGTAATGTACTTGAAGACGGATCAACGAAGACACGACCATACTTGAAGACTCAAGTTTTTATTACAGGACCCCTAGGTGACCCACCGATTCCTCTAGGCTCGAGAAAATTGGTTTTAGTTGGGCCATGTACCGGCACGTTTAAATTTTTGCTTAGAATGCATGCTAAGGTTGAATGTTGAATAACATGCCAAACAATGTCATTCTAACAAAGATAATAATCTGATGAGACATTAAATAACAAACCCTCAACTAAAGTATATTAAGTCACGTAAGCCTTCCATCACCATGGTTTTAATCAAACCACTGTTCATCGAAACCTTGTTCGCCAAAGCGAAGGGTACACTTCTAACGTGGGAGGTTAAAATGCATTGGAGTTTTCCTTAATGGTGATGGGTCGACTTAAATGACGGTTTTGCTTGTTCACCAAAGCGAAGGTTGATAAACGCGTCATAGGCATAGTAGAGCAGTACACATATATGTGTACGTGGTGACATGTAGTGTCCACTCTACTGATACTGCGAATCACATTGAGGACAATGGTTGGAGCCATTGGATTGTGTCATGGCTTGTTGGCTTTCTCACATTTGAGGTTGATAGTGGGAGCTATCAACTGGTGTGGATTAAGTTTGTTGGCCTACCTAATCAACTCATTTTGGCTTGTTCGCCAAAGGAAGGTTTGAAATGGGCAAGATGGCATCTTGGTCCACTAGGAAAGCCAATGGGCTTTCCCTAGTTATAGTGAGGGCTATTGGCTTGAGTAAAATAGTGGAGCATCCTTTATAAAAGACCATATTAAATAATAATGAACTTATAATAACTTTATCTTTTCTGCAATTGTAGATTCACCAAAATGAGCATTATGAACCTGCGACTGATAATCGAGAAAGAAAACAGGTTGGATAGATCCAATTTCTCAGACTGGTATCGTAATCTTCGGATTATACTCAATCAGAAAACAAATTGTATATCCTTGAAAAGCCCTACATGGCTGAGCCTGATCCGATGCCACTTAGGAGTTAAGGATACTTATCAAAAGTTCCTTGATGATGCTGATAGCGTTCAATGCTTGATGTTACATCGATGAACACTATGTTGCAAAAGCAGCATGAGAATATGGATGCTTTTCCATTATTCTACCCCTCAAGGAGCTATTTGAAACAAATGCTCCACATGAGAGGTACAAGGTGTCGAAAGCATGTTTGGGAGTCGTCTAACTGAGTGAGCCCAAGTTTGTCCTCATGTGCTCAAGATGATCGAGTACATAGAGAGGCTTGAGACTTTGGGATGTGGCTTGGATGCAGAATTACAAATGGATTTAATTCTGCAATCCTTGCCTGACTCTTATGCTCCGTTCATAATGAATTTCAATATGAACACGATGAGAAAACCTGTCAGAACTTCTGAACATGTTGAGGACTGCAGAGCAAGACTTGAAAAAGTCCAAGCCTATTTTAGATTGCTGCCAGTAAAGCAAAGGGTAACGGCAAGGGTAAGGCCAAGGCCAAACAAGCCTAAGCTCAAGCCAAGCCCAAAGGACAGGTTGCTCTTGGGCTTGAGAGTGGTGTAATACCCAAAATATCAAAGGTATTTCCTAACTCAAAATAGTCCTTCAGATGTTAATTTTATGTTAAAAAGCATAAAATCTAACTAAGGGCAAAATAGTCAACTCATTTGGAACGGTATGAATCAATTATCCATAGAGAGCTTAGGGGCAAAATGGTTATTTTGCCTATAGATAGCATTGAAAAAGTCAAGGATGGAGGGCTTCATTGCATTTAATGGCATTAATAAGTAATAATTATGTCTAGTGTGAAATGACCAAATGCCTTATAGAAGAATTAAGGACTTATGAGTTATACAATTAAAATAAGGGCCAATTGCATAATTTTGGAAAATAAATGAAATATTTTCCTATAAATGAGATGAAATTCGTTCAAGCCAAAGGAGAGAGCCTTTCTTCAACATTCTTCCATTTTCTCTCAAATCTTCCATGAAACAAGCTTTTTTCTCAGTTTTAAAGGAGTTTTGCTTAATTTTTCAAGGAGAACAAGATAGGAGCCTGGTCTTCAATTAGAAGGGTTTAAGGTAAGGATTAAAAACTTTAGTTTTGATATGATTGAAGATTGAAGTAGATGTTGAGGTATAATGTTATATGTAGGATTAAGGTGTAAAAGAAGTCAAAGGCAAAGGATTTATTGGAGGAGTCTTTAAAAAGGTAAGGAAGAACCTCCCAGACTAGGGTTTATGCTAGGGTTTGTAGATTTTTGAAACCTTAAATTAAAGCTTTAGACATAGAATTGTGATGGCAAGTGTAGTTGAATCATTTATTCTACTTATTGCCTGAATTCATAACATGAAGTTATTGCTATTTATGTTTATGAGTTGTGATGTTTGATTGAAGAAAGAAGTGTGGGTACTGATTGTGGCAAAAATTGTAGTATTGGAGGCCACATGGTGTTGAATGGTTGCTATTATAAGTGTTGATGGGTTGTTTGCATGCTTACAATGTTATAGCAATAATGGATGATTATGGGAATGAGATTTTACACTTCCTTTAAGATGTTAAAGACTATTAAGGGGAGGTTTATTTGATCCATAAGTTAACCTATGGTTAATGTCGAAGGAATTGATGTGGCATAGTAATATGAAAATTCGGATTTAGTGGGCTTAGGGGTTTTGTTAACCCTGCTTCAGTATTTTGACCATAACGAGTTATAAAAATCGAAATGAGATGATTCTTGAAGATTTAAAGCTAAGACACATACCTATAATTTTTAGTTTATGCCAAGAACCACTTCGTTTAGGAAGAAGAGTAGAAAATGGCCTGAAGCTTAAACTGGTTATTAATGTTTAAGATTAACTAAATCAATTTTATGATTATGAATTGATTATTAATGTATTATTGTAATTATGCATGACTAATGTTTACCCATTAGTTAGATGATCTTTGAAAGTTACATGGTCATGATGTCAATGCATGATTAATGTTATAAAATGGCATGAAGATGCAATGTAATACATGTTTTTAAGATGATGTATGTGAGCAAGAGGTAATGTAAATGGGTTGATAATCCATAGAGAATTAAAAGTATTAAGCTCACCAAAATATGTATTTACATGCCAAAGATGTTAGAGATGCAAAAGACATGATAGAGATGCATATAGACTGACGGAAAACGCGTAAGCATATCCTCGTATATCGGTTGAGGAAAGATGAATTATGCTTTAAATGTCAAATAATGCGTAAGCACGCCTCCGATGATATGAGCTCTAGATGAAATTTGAGGCTAGATGATATGAAGTGCTTAAGATGCTAAGAAAGGTTTGATCGGCTAGACGTTAAATTTTCATGCTTAGTTGCATTACATGAGTTATGATGTTATTTACATCAGAGATGATTTATACTCATGTTAGATAATTTTAGATGTTATGTCATGACATGTGATGTGTGTGTACTAGTTTACATACTTATTTGTATGTGTACACATTGATGTTTATCTAGCATGGGATAAAATGATGAAAAGCATATGAATTAGTAATAAAAGGGGAAGTATCCCTAGATGTAAAACATAAGTGATGTGTTAAAAATAGTTTAATAAAAGATCAAATAGTACATTCAGAATGAAACAGATCATTCCTTACTGAGAAATAAAGATCAAATAGTACATTCAGAATGAAACAGATCATTCCTTACTGAGCGATTAGCGCTCACCTTTTCATTGTTGATTGCTTTGCAGGTAGACTAGAAGTGAGGGATGCTAGAGACAGGGGACTACACGTGAGGGGAGATGATTTATTGTCATCTCGATGTTTTATCTTGATGTAAATAATGTAAATGATAAATATTTGTGAATACTTTGGAAGCTTCCACCCTATAAATATGTTTTGATGTTATAATTTCTTAAAGTTTTTAAATTATAAGTTTGGATCCTGCGTGACATTTATATGCATGTTTTGGATATTATTATTATTACCCTTACACAGATTTTTCTAAATACAACTCGTTCTCTAGACATGTATCCTCAGGATTCTCATTGAGGAATATTCAGAAGATACCTGACTAGAGGGGGTTTTACAAGTGGCATAGGGAAGGGAAAGGTAGTCTGCTTCTTTTGTGGCAAGCCTGACCACTGGAGAAAACACTGCAAGGCTTTCCTGTAAGCAAGAAGAAGTCAAAGGCTACGACTTTAGGGTATTTTATGATTGAGATTAATTCTCTCCTCAACATCTTGGGTCATTGACACAGGATGTGGTACTCACATTTGTACTGATGTGCAGGGACTAAGGCAGAGTAGAGTGCTCGCCAAGGGAGAGGTGGACCTATGAGTTGGAAATGGAGCAATGTGGCTGCATTGGCTATAGGGACTTACTGTTTATCTTTGCCTAGGGCTTGTTATTGGAACTGCATAATTGTTATCAGTACATTCTATTTCTAAAAATATTATTTTAGTATCCGTTTTAGATAATAGGGTATCATTTTGAGTATAATGGATTGTTGTCCTTTGGTTTGAATGGTATTCTATTTGGAATTGCAAGGTTATATAATGGATTATATGTTATTGATTTAATAATAAAGAATTCTCAACATTGAAACCAAGAAAGCTAAACTAGCGATAAAACCAGACATATCTTGGCACTATAGATTGTGTCATATTAATAGAACTCGCATTGCAAAACTTCAAAGGGATGGAGTTTTGGACCCTTTTGACTTTCAATCATTTGAGGTGGTCGAGTCATGCCTGTTAGGCAAGATAACCAAGTCTCCTTTCAAGGACAAAGTGAAAGGGCTACTGAGCTGTTAGGCATCATCCATAGTGATGTATGTGGTCCCCTAACAGTTGAGGCCAGAGGTGGAATTCATAGTTCATCACATTTACTGATGATTTCAGTAGATATGGCTATATCTACCTTATGAGACATAAATCTGAAGCCTTTGATAAATTCAAGGAATCAGAAAGGAAGTACAAAATATGTTGGGAAAAGTATTAAAGCTCTTTGGTCGGATCGAGGAGGTGAATACTTAAGCTCATGGTTTTCAGAGTACCAAAGGAATGTGGGACAGTATCACAACTCATCCCTCCTTATACACCCCAACACAATGGAGTGTCTGAAAGGAGGAACATGACTTTACTTGACATGGTTAGGTCCATGATGAGTTTTAGTGATTTACCTGCATCGTTCTAGGGTTATTGAATACCCAAGATATCAAAGGTATGTTCCTAACTCAAAATAGTCCTTTAGATGTTAATTTTATGTTAAAAAGCATAAAATCTAACTAAGGGCAAAATAGCAATTCATTTGGAATGGTATGAATCAATTATCCATAGAGAGGCTTAGGGGCAAAATGGTTATTTTGCTATGGATAAGCATTGAAAAAGTCAAGGATGAGTAGGCTTCATGCATTAATGGCATTAATTAAGTATAATTATGTCTAGTGTGAAATGGCCAAAATGCCCTTATATGAAGAATTAAGGACTTAGAGTTATACAATTAAAATAATTGGGCCAATTGCATAATTTGGAAAATAAATGAAATATTTTCCTATAAATGAGATGAAATTCGTTCAAGCCAAAGGAGAGAGCCTTTCTTCAACATTTCTTCCATTTTCTCTCAAATCTTCCATGAAACAAGCTTTTTCTCTAAGTTTTAAAGGAGTTTTGCTTAATTTTTCAAGGAGACAAGATAGGAGCCTTGGATCTTCAATTTGAAGGGTTTAAGGTAAGGATTAAAAACTTTAGTTTTGTTGTGATTTAAAGATGAGGTGGATGTTGAGGTATAATGTTATATATGTAGGATTAAGGTGTAAAAGAAGTCAAAGGCAAAGGATTTGTTGGAGGAAGTCTTTAAAAAGGTAAGGAAGAACCTCCCATGACTTTAGGGTTTATGCTAGGGTTTGTAGATTTTTATGAAACCTTAAATTAAAGCTTTAAGGCATAGAATTAGTTGATGGCAAGTGTAGTTGAACTCATTTATTCTACTTATTGCCTTGAATTCATTATACATGAAGTTATTGCTATTTATGTTTTATGAGTTTTGATGTTTGATTGAAGAAAATGAAGTGTGGATACTGATTGTGGCAAAAATTGTAGTATTGGAGGCCACATGGTGTTGAATGTTTGCTATTAGAAGTGTTGATGTGTTGTTTGCATTAGCTTACAATGTTTTAGCAATAATGGATGATTATGGGAATGAGATTTTACACTTCCTTTAAGATGTTAAAGACTATTAAGGGAGGTTTATTTGATCCATAAGTTAACGTATTGGTTGATGTCAATAGGAATTGATGTGGCATAGTAAATATGAAAATTCGGATTTAGTGGGCTTAGGGGTTTTGTTAACCCTGCTTCAGTATTTCGACCATAACTTGAGTTATAAAAATCGAAATGAGATGATTCTTGAAGCATTAGAAATTTAAGACACAGACCTATAACTTTTATGTTTATGCCAAGAACCAGTTCGTTTGAGGAAAGGATGGAAAATGGCCTGAAGCATAAACTGGTTATTAAAGTTTAAGATTTAACATAATCAATTCTTATGATTATGAATTGATTATTAATGTATTATTGTAATTATACCATGTACTAATGTTTACCCATTAGTTAGATGATCTTTGAAAGATATACATGGTCATGATGTCAATGCATGATTAATTTTATGAAATGGCATGAAGATGCAATGTAATACATGTTTTAAGATGATGTATGTGAGCAAGAGGTAATGTAAATGGGTTGATAATCCATAGATGAACTAAAAGTATTAAGCTCACCAAAAGATTGTCTATGGGAAGGCATGTCACTTGCTGGTAGAACTCGAGCATAAGGCATACTGGGCAATCAAGCAACTAAAAATGGACTTACGAGCTGCTGGGAGGAAAGGATGTTGACTTTGAATGCACTTGATGAGTTCCGTCACGAAGCATATGAGAATGCTCAGATTTACAAAGAAAAGACAAAAAGGTGGCATGAGAAGCATATCAGGACGAAGAACTTTGAAGTGGGTCAGAAAGTATTGTTGTATAATTCTAGACTTAGGCTCTTCCTTGGAAAACTTAAGTCTAGATGGTCCGGACCCTTCATAGTTGCACGAATTTACCCGTATGGGGCGGTTGAGTGTCACATGAAGAAAATAGCACATTTATGGTCAATGGACAGAGATTGAAGCCATACATTGATGGGGTGATGAGTTGCAAGTCATTTCCCATCCGACTTGACATCCCGACATGAAGACTTGAGAAAGTCGAGCTTCCGACTATAAACAAGCGCTTCTTGGGAGGCAACCCAAGTGTTTTCAATTATTTTGCATTTGTGTGTTGTTTGAATTTGTTTAGTTTTCATATTTTGGGTTTTCAGGTGAATTTCCGAACTAAGGCAAAAAAAGTGAAAATTTTCCAGTTTTCGCCGTGGCAACGTATTTTCTTCGCTAAGGCGAAGCACATTTTGCACAAAACGGAAGTCGAAAAGTCCCAGACTTCACCGTAGTGAAATTTGTTCTTTGCTGGGCCGACGTACTCCCTGGAATTTTCGCCGCGGCGATACAATTTTCTTCGCCGCGGCAAAGAGGATTGAGCGAATTTTAACTAAGGAAATTTCGCCGCGGTGAAGCACTTTCTTTGTCGGGGTGATGTACTCTCTGGAAAATTTTTTAACTAAATGAAGAACTTTGCTGCGGCGAAAATTGCTTTTATAAATAGTGAGCCGCGACTCTTCATTTTCGCGAAAAGCTTCAAACACATCTGAGAGCCAAACTTTCCATCTTCAATCCAGAGCTTCTCCAGTGAATTCCCATCACTTTTCCACACTTCTTCAATCAAAATCAAAGCACAAACAACACTAAAAATCCACAACTCACTCAGACAATCAAAATCTTAGATTCAAAACTCTGATAATCGAAATTGATCAATTAAAAGTTTGGAGAACTCAAAATCTTACCAAACCCAAGATGTATTCACCTCCAATTTAACCAAATTCGGCCTAGATAGCAAAATCCCCAAATTCTTGAACCTAACAAATTTCTTCAATTTTTCGCAAAGATCCTTGCTAAAATGAGTTGTTTTGGTGTTTGTGAAGGTTAAGGAGTGAGGAAAAATATTTGTTAATCACTTCGGCATAGATCGCAAAATCCCCAAATTCTTGAACCCAACAAATTTCTTCAATTTTTTTGCAAAGATCCTTGCCAAAATATTTGTGAAGGTTGTCCAGTCTTATTAGCCTCGGTTTTGCTTCTTGCTTTGCCAAAAGATGCTTGAGTGCTAAATGATCCATGTATACTATCACCTTAGCACCTAGCAAATATGAACGAAATTTGTCAAATGCAAAAACCATAGCTAATAGCTCTTTTTCAGTAGTGGTGTAATTCAACTGTGCATCAGTGAGTGTCTTGCAAGCATACTGAATTATATGCAACACTTTCTTCTTCCTATGTCCTAAAACTACTCCAGTGCAAAATCACTAGCATCACACATCAATTCAAATGGTAGTCCCCAATCGAGAACTGCAATAATAGGTGCAGACACTAATAATTTTTTTGCAGTTTGAAAGGCATGCATGCATTCATCATCAAAATCAAAAGCAACATCTTTAATCAGTAAATTGCAAAGGGGTGTAGAGATTTTAGAAAAATCCTTGATAAACCGTCTATAAAACCCCACATGCCCAAGAAACTCCGAACTGCCTTAACATTTGTAGGTGGTGGCAGCTTCTTGATCACTTCTGTTTGCTTGACCCACTTCGATGCCATCCTTTGAGATTTTGTGACCGAGTACTATTCCTTCCTGTATCAAGAAGTGGCATGTCTCCCAGTTGAGAACCAAGTTCGTCTCCTGACATCATTGCAAAACAAATGAGAGATTAGATAAGCAATTGTCAAAAGATGAACCAAAAACAGAGAATTCATCCATGAAGACTTCTATGAACCATTCCACCATGTCACCAATGATAGACATCATGCATCTCTAAAATGTGGCTGGTGCATTGCATAATCCGAAAGGCATCCTTCTGTAAGCAGAGGTGCCATAGGGACAAGTGAAAGTTGTCTTCTCTTGATCTTCAGGAGCAATGGCAATTTGATTATATCCTGAAAAACCATCCAAGAAACAATAGTAAGTATGCCCTGCCAATCTCTCTAACATTTGATCGATGAAAGGAAGTGGAAAATGATCCTTCCTAGTAGCTTCATTCAATTTTCGATAGTCAATGCACACTCTCCAACCCGCGACTGTCCTAGTTGGTATCAATTCATTGCTCTCATTCTTTATCACTATGATACCTCCGTTCTTCGAAACCACTTGCACCAGGCTCAGCCCTAGTTAGTAAATACGCGTTTTATACGCGTTTTAACGTATGTTATAAAAACTGCCGAATTATACGCGTATAATATGAATACCAGTATAATTAGCGAATTATTCACGTATAATTGCAAAAAAAAAAAAAAAAACC
Source organism: Pistacia vera (assembly GCF_008641045.1). Taxonomy (NCBI): domain Eukaryota; kingdom Viridiplantae; phylum Streptophyta; class Magnoliopsida; order Sapindales; family Anacardiaceae; genus Pistacia; species Pistacia vera. The sequence goes on from NW_022196096.1 coordinate 221,658, forward strand.
CATTACTCACCCCAAAACGACGTCGTTTTAGTGGGGTTTAATTCAAAATTAAACTGAATCTCTTCTCTTCTTCGGTTCTTCTTTCTTCCTCAGTTCTTCGACGGATGACATTTTCAGCTTTTCTTCTTAGTTCTTCGACGTTTTTAGCTTTTCTGCCAATACTTTCCCTTCCTCAGCTCAGATGGTGAACTGGTTGAGATTTTTAATGGGTTTGTATTTATGTTTGTGTATGGGGGAGAAGAATAAGTTTGAGGAAGGGAAAGTATTGGCAGAAGGAATGGCCTTTAAAGCAGATGTCATTGTCTCTAAAAGAAGCAATTGGCCTTGTGGGTGAGCGTGAGACATTGAGAGATGATTTGATTGAAGAAGAGAGAGGGAGGGGGGTTTTTAAGATAGGTCATGGGTATTTTGTGTTTGTGGTGGATTTTAGTATACGTGTCAACACTCAACACTAGATTACGTTTCTATTGCACAAACAAATAAATAAATAAATATCTTTTCTACTGGCGGGTTAGAGCAAGACATGGGCCTGGGAATTTGTTAAGGCAAAGAAAAGATTAAGCAAAAGCAAATATTTAATTGAAGTCAATGCAAAGATACATTAATAATTAATCCATAAAAGTGCTAAAATAAGGTTGATATTGCCGTATTTTTCAAAACGTATTATTGACAATGTACCGTATTAAACCCGTATATACCTGTACCATATTTTTCCCGTATCCGAATTTTATGGCCAAATTTTTAGAAACATATTTTTTACTGTTTACCATATTATACCCGTAAAATTCCCATACCCTTTTTATGCCGTACTCGTATTTACTAACTAGGGGCTTAGCCATGGACTGCCTGAAATAGGATAAATTATGCCCGCATCTAGAAGTTTCACCACCTCCTTTCTCACCACTTCCTTTATCAAAGGATTCAATCTCCATTGTGGTTGCACTTTAGGCTTGACATCATCTTCCATAAGTATCTTATGCATGCAAAAAGATGGAGAGATACCTCTAATATCCGAAATAGTCCAACCAATTACTGATCTATGTTCCCTTAACACCCAAATCAACCACTCTTGTTCCAATTTGCTCAACCTTGAATTGATGATTCTTGGGAAGGTTTCAGATTCACCAAGATACATATATGTAAGGTGAGAAGGTAAAGGTTTCAGTTCAAGTTTTGGAGGTTCTTCCTTCCTTTCCTTTTCCTTCCCTTTCTCAAAATCAAATTCCTCAAATTCTAGATCTTGGCTCTCAACGATCGGCTGAAGTGCTTCCAACAATCTGACACATTCATTCTTTGCTGGCTCATCTACCTCTATTATTTTTTATTAGGCAATACATGCTTCTAGAGGTAGTTGCGGAGTGTTTTCTTCAATAGCTTCTGCTACTAGTCTATCCACCACATCCACACTAAAGCATGAATCCAACTTAGATGGAAATTTCATAGCCTCAAAGACATTAAACGTTGCTGTTTCATCTTGGACTCTTAACAGTAACTTTCCTTCTTGCACATTAATGAGAGCTCTTCCAGTGGCCAGAATTGGTCTTCCCAAAATGAGAGGCATTTCCTTATCCTCTTCCATGTCTAATACAACAAAGTCCACCGGAAAGATAATCTTGTCCACCTTCACCAACACATCTTCAACTATACCCCTCAGATGTTTGATGGATCTATCTGCAAGCTATAACGACATGGTCATTGGCTTCACTTCACCAATTCGCAATATCCTGAAAACAGAAAAAGGCATTAGATTGATGCTTGCACCTAAATCACATAAAACTCTATCAAAAGTAATGTCTCCTATAATACAAGGGATAGTAAAACTCCCTAGATCTTTGAGTTTCGGGGGTAGCTTCTTTTGGAGAATGGCGCTGCATTCCTCCATGAGCATCACTGTTTCCTCATCTTCTAACTTCCTTTTGTTTGATAAAATCTCCTTGAGAAATTTCACATAGCTCGGCATCTGTTGCAATGCATCTGCAAAAGGAATGTTAATGTGCAGTTTTTGAAATATTTCAATGAATTTGGAAAACTGCTTATCCTAATTCTTCCTTTTGAATCTTTGAGGAAAAGGCACATGAGGAGTGTGATAAGCCAACTCTGGTGGTATCTTGGGGAATGGCAATTTTTCTTTTTTTTTGTCTTTGCCACTCTTCCTGCTTTTGTTCATCTTCCATAAAACTGGTTGGTTTCTCTTCAGCAACTATTTCTTCGTCAACTTCCTCATCGGACTCTTCCTTTTCCCTTAATGGGCTTTCTTCTTTCCCTAATTGTTCCACTTTTTCCAAAACTATCCCACTCCTCAGAATTATTGCATTTGCTTGCTCATGTGGGTTAGTCACTGTGTTGCTTGTTAGGGAACCCTGTGGTCTCTTATTTAGCTTATTAGCCAATTGACCCACCTGTACTTCCAAGTTCCGAATGGATGCCCCTTAGTTTCTGAAATTCATCTTGGTCTCATTCATGAAACTTGTGGTCTCTTGCATAAACTTTCCAAACATGTCCTCTAGTTTTCTCACTTTTTGCTCTTCTGATTGATTATTCACCGTTATTGGGTTGTTTGGCATTGCTCTTTGGTTCCTTTGATTGTTCTGCTGATTCTGTTGATTCTAATTGCCCCAAGACAGGGTCGGATGATTCCTCCAACCAGGATTATATGTGTTACAGAATGGATTGTTCGGTTGCCTTTGATTTCCTGCCAAGTAGTAAACCTATTCTGACGATGAAGACACTAAAGACACTGAAGCAAACGTGTTCCCCACTTGACATTCACTACTCACATGACTACTTGCACAAAAATCACAAGTTAGTTGAGGTGCTTGAATAGAGTTTACTTGCATATTTCCTAATTGTTTCTGAAGTGCTGTGAGTTGGGCTGAAATGGCCGTGTATGCATCAACTTCATGAAGACCCATAGATTTCTTTGGCTGCATCCTCTCATTAGATCTTTGATAGTTGTTGCTTGCCAATACTTCAAGCAACTCATAGGCTTCTTCGGGTGTCTTATGCTGCAAAGCTCCTCTCAATGTTGCATCCACCATAGTTTGCACATTAACCATAAATCTATTATAAAACATTTGGACTTACATCCAAACTAGCAACCCATGGTGTAGACACCTCCTCAGTAATTCCTTGTATCTTTCCCACGCCTCATATAATGATTCAGACTCTTTCTGGAGAAACGATGTGATATCATTTCTCATCTTCGCTGATTTTGCTGGACGAAAGAATTTGGTTAGGAACTTTTGTGCTAACTCATTCCATGTTGTGATTGTTCCTGATGGTAATGCCATTAACCATCCATTAGCTTTATCCCTCAATGAAAACGGGAATAGTCTCAATTTGATGGCATCATTTGACACTCCATTTGATTTGAAGGTGTCATAAATTTCTAAAAAGTTTGCAATGTGCTGATTTGGATCTTCCTTCAAATCTCCCTTAAACTATACCAACTATTGGATCATCTGGATAATTGCTGGCTTTATTTCAAAAGTGTTGGCTTGCACTGCTGGTCTAGTAATGCTCGAACCACTGCCATCAACTGTGGGAACTTAGAATTCCCTTAATGTTCTATTTTCTTCCATTTCAACAACTATGGCCTCTGGTTCAACTGTAGCTTCTTGTTCTCCTCTCTCTCTGTTAAGTCTTCTATCAGTTCTTTCAATCTCTGGATCAACAGGAACCACTAGCTGACGTCTTGTTCTTCGCATAAACTACACAGAAAGAGAGAAAAAAAAAATTGAGATCACAAACCAATAGAAAAGAACAACAAAAATTAAACTAACAAACAATTAGAACAAAAATAAACTCCAATCTAGCTAACATAAGAAAAACTCAATATTAACGCAAAAATCAATCCCCGACAATGGCGCCAAAAACTTGATGCGTTGTTATTACAACATGCAAAAATAGCAAGTGCACTAGTCGCACAAAGTAATAAAGTGATGAGTGAGTATCGTTCCCACGAGGATTGGTTGTTAATCACTGATTTTCCTAATTGTTTTCAAGTTGGAGAAATCGAATTTGTTTGGATTTGAGGGAGAGATTAAAAATAAACTAAGAACAAAATCTACTAAGTATTAAAAAGTAAAAATGAAAGCAAGATTTAAAAGCAAGAGTAATATCAATTCAAACAAACGGTAAGGGTTTTGACTTCATTCGGACTCTATGGATTAATTCTACGGATTATGCTACTACCACACTCACATGCACTAATTGTAAATCGAATTCTCTACGTTGTAAAACATACCTTCTCAGGCTATGAATTCCTACCTTTCCCTATTAAACTTCCGCACCCAACATTTTGAAGGTTAATAGTTCTAAGTTCATTAAGCTCATGGAATCCTAGATTGATTTCACTGATTCTCAAACCTATCTCTAGCGCTTAATAATACAATGGTGATTACCCAAGAAGCTTAACATGATTCATTTCTCAATCTCATCATGTTCAACAAGTAAAATCAATAAAAATTAGAATAACCACACAATCTGTGCAATAGCATATGAAAGTAACAACAATCAATTGATTAATCCATGGAAATCCGAATTACATCAAAACGCTAACTCAAAATGGGTTAGTTCATAACTAACTCAACACAAATAGCAAGAAAAACGATAAACACAATAGTCAACATATTGAAACAAAGAGAAAAGAATAGAGATCACCCTAGTTGAAGAATCCACAAGATTAAATCTCAAATCTTCTCCAAATCTCAAATCTTCTCCCTTTCTCCACAAAAATGTCAAATCTACTCTAAAGAAAATGAAAACTAGGCAACCTAGATGAACCCTTCTCAAAATGACAAAGTTTTCCTTAAATAGTTCGCCCCAAAACCTAAAACTTTCCTAAAATAAAATTGTGCGTTTTGGAGGAAACAAAATTTCACAGGAATGAAAGCTGAATCTCGTGCTTGGCTTCTTTCGCTGTGGCGAAGAATAACCTTCGCCGTGGCGAACCTTCCTGGAAAATTTTGAATTCGCAGAATTGCCCTCCACTTGCTTCCTAGCTTGAATCTTCGATCCTCAATGCTTTCCCATTGGAACAAGGTTCATGGTGCTTTAACTTTACTAAGAACTTTCCTAAATTATGAGATTCGCCGACTTCTGGGTCCAAAAACTCCAATTCGCTCATCATTTGCTCAAAATGTCCGTTTTGGCCTGAAATATAAAATATATGGAATTAAGTAGCAATTCAAGCATAAACGAGCTAAGACGTATCTAAAATCCGACCAAAAAGCCTAAATAATATAGTATAATCCTTGGATTATCACCTACTCATGTGCAAATGCTGTTGCAGCTTGCAATGCTGCCACCTCCACTTTATGCATTTGCAACAGAGACAGATCACATATCGTATGTCTGATCGGGGAAGCCATCATTCTCAATCATCCCCATCACTATCCCTATCAAATTCGAACAGATGAAAGTGCTTAGTGAACCTTCTTCTTACTATAACCGAAATAGAGCATTTAGGTAGCTAGATTAACTTTTGGAAGATTCTGCTCTGAAAGAAGTTTAATACTCACTAAAGTTTTATGTTAGGATCCCACATTAGAAGGGGAAAAGGGTGGGCATGTAGATTATCAAGGGCTTGGTCACCCTCCCTTGGCAAGCCGGTTTTCCAAGGAGAGTTCTACCCAAGCTTACAGAAGGCCTACTACCCCTACTACCCAGCCCAATTGTTGAGTTATTGTAGTGGGTTCCTATTATTTTATCACGTAAACTTCAATTTCACTTTTGGACCAGAAATTGAGGAAGCTTGTTCAAACATTCACAATAAATTTTGGCCTTCATTAGTAACTGCATGACTAAGGACATTGTACATTCGGTCGGCTTCACATTTCTCTTCGCCATCTTATGAAGGAGTTTAACAACTTTTGGTATCTCATTATTCTTGAGGAAACCAAACATGAGCATATTAAATGTGACTACATCTGGAGCACAACCTTTTTCCTCCATATGTGACGCAACTTATTTGCCTTTTTTAGTTGCCCAATTTTACACAGCCCATGGATCAAAATGGTATATGTTACAACATTTGGCACTCGGTTTCCCTGAAGATAAAATTTCTGAAATAGGTCCTAAGTAGTTTCGAATCTCCCTGTTTTACATAATCCATCAATGAGGGAACTCAAACCTTCAAGGCCAACTACAAACTTATTATTTACTAGAGTATTAAACAATTCCATCGCTTCTAAAACACATCCATTCTTGCAGAGTCCATCAATGAAAATGTTATATGTCTAGGAATTAGGAAAAACACCATTAAGTCGCATCTCACCAACTAAATTTTGTGCATCTTTTACATTACCTTTAAGAAAAAGGCCAGTTAACCAGGTGTTATATGTAATCACATCAGGCCTAATTCCTTCTAAAATCATCTCTCGATAAAGATAAAGAGCTCTTTTGACTTCTTTATTCTTGCCATACCAATTAATTAAAGTAGTGTAGCAAACAACATCAGGTCTATACCCCTTCCTGGTTATAAAATCGAACAATGCCCTTGCATCACCAATTCTGTCTGCCAAGCAAAAACCATTTATTAAAATGTTGTAGGTATAAATGTCGGGATCCACAACTCTTTGAATCATCTCAGTAAATAAACTCTTACCCTTCTCAATTAATCCAGCCTTACAAAGGCCATCAATTATAATATTATAACTAACAACATTTGGCGTACAAATAACACCAAATCCTCCATTCCCATTAACCATCTCTTCATGCAACTTAATAGAAACACTTATCTTCCCCATTTTACACAATCCAACAACCATTTTCTTAAACAATTCCATTGACTCCATAATCTTTCTCTCTACACATAGACCTTTAATCAAACAATTGAAAGTCACAGCATTTGGGGTGAAACCCTTCTTCAAAATCACCCCAAAAACCACAAAACTATCTGAAAACCTTTTAATATTACCCAAGCAATCTATCAAAATATTCAAAGACATTAAATCTGCAGACAACCCAGTTGAATTCAACAGCTTATAAAGTGAAATCACTTCATAGTAATGCTTCTTCTTAGCAAATACACTAAACAAAGTAGTGAATGATGAAATTCGAGAAATAGGTTGCGACTTAATCATGTAATAAAAAAAGTACAATGCTTCATTCAGAATAAAGTTACATGATCGACAACTTTCTTTGAGGAATTTAGCAAGTGAGGATCGTTCAAGGGGTTTTTTGAAAGAATACAAAACTTCATTTTTGGAGCTTGAAGTTGTGAGGTTGTGTAAGTGTGCTAACAAAAATAAAACATTAACTTTCAGACATGGGTTTTGAGAGATTGAAGATGAATGAAATGGGGATCTCAAAGCCATGTATGAAGATGTTTTTATGGGCTACAGTGCGGCTGAGATGGGCGACCGTGATGGGTGTTTGGCAGCGTCTAGGAGCGGCTGCGTCAGTGACCTAGTGGGGGCTAAAATTAGAGAATGTCGTTCTAAAAGTTGAAAGGACATTTAGGAAGAGCTTTTATGTTTGTATTTAGATTTAGGGTAAACGGAAATGTTTTTATTTATTTATTTTTATTTTTAATTTGGCGGAGTGATGTAGCAGATTTATGACATATCATATGACATGACAAATGGCATATTGGCTGCCATGATGTGACTAGAGGTGGAAAAATAACCTGTTTGGCCCGGCCTACAGCAGGTTATGGAATTTTGCGGGTTGTGCCTAACTCGGCTCGCCAACAAAACCCAGCCCACATCTTGGCCAAAAAGGTTGGCGGGCTGGCTCTTGGCCAAAAAGGTTGGCCCAACCCGGCTCGCCAACCCTAATCTGATGGGTTTTGGTGCGGGTCAGGCCAAGCTAGCCCGTAATTTTTTTATTTTTAATTTTTAGTTTTTTAGTTTTTTTTCTTTTGTGTAATTATTTTTAGTTAACTTTTCAAATATCAATAATTCAATTCAATTAATTTTTTTTGTTAACATTTCAAATATTAATTCAATATTAATACAATGAAATTGTAATTAAAGAAAAATTAGATTTATTCATTTATCAAAAAATAAAACAAGAAATAAGAAATTACAACAATTATTGCCTCGTTAAAAACCTTACCAAGAAAAACCCAATTAAGACAAAAATTGGTAAGGAAAAAAGAGTGCTATAATTGACAATTAATTTACAACTTACAAAACAACTAATTTGAGGGTTGACTGGGACCTTCCTCATCTATATCATTTATATTACAAAATTGAAATGATTCTATTAAAGTATCATCGACAACCTTGTATTGATCCTGATGGCGCGACCTTTCCCAATCTCGAAGACATGTGAGAACTTCAATCATTTTTTGTGAAAGTTTAGTCCTCCTTTCATTTAAAATTCTTCCACTTGCACTAAATGTTTGTTCGGATGAGACGGTTGAGACAAGAACAGAGAAAACATTCAGGGCAAGTCTTGATAATACCAGAAAAATACATTTTCTGGTTTTCCAATATTCTAAGACATTAAAGTTAGCTCTTTGTTTGGATCTTCTGGTAACACGTCGAGGGTTCCCAAATATTGGTGAAGCTCATTACTCTGTAGCTACATGAAGGACAGTACATTCATTGTTGATGCTTCTGAAGAGGAGGTCGTGCTTTGGGTTTGGGTCCTCTTCGGCCTATTAAGTGCACTTCAGGAGTCGAAGTCTTCATTTATTTCTTCTGATGCTACTTCCTTGGGCATTTCGCCTCTTTGCTGGTTCCCATTCCTGTTTTCATATTGCAAATATACCTTTGCAAGACACTCTCTTACCTCTCCTAGTCGATTGGCATATGATTTGTCTTATAAAGTTTCAGTCAATGTGTCTAAATCATTTTCTAAACATGCTAATTTAGTTCTAGGATCAAATATAGTAGCTAAACAATAAAGAAAAAGAATGAGTTTCCAATATTTTTTAAATTTTAATTCCATTGCCTGTATTGGTCTTGCTAAAATTTCATTGTTTCTGTTTTTTCTAAATAAATCTGAAATTTTTATAATTGTATGTATTACCAATGGACTAATATGATAAAACACACCAGAAAGTTGTAAAATGGATTGGTAAAAATTTTTAAGAAAAGAGTGAATTTTTTTAGCTATATGTTAATCATTTTCTACCAAATAATGAGGAACACTATTATTTGCTACAAAATAACTAATTAAATTTGCATAAGGTAAACATGAATAAAACATTAAATAAGTACTATTCCATCTAACAGGCATGTCTAATGCAAAAGTTCTAAGAGACATATTTAATTTTATACAAGCATCTTGAAATTTAGCATTTCTTCTATTACTACTAGTAATCCAAGCTAAAAAATCCCTAATTCTATCAATATTATTTCTAATATTTTCATACCACTTTTCACAATTAAATTAATAATGTGACATGCATAGTGTTGGTGAAAAAACTTCAAATTGTCATAAAAAGGAAAATTAATTTTAAAAAAAAAATCTATAGCTCTACTATTAGCACTTGCATTACCTAAAGATAAGTTATCACTTTATGAACAACATCATAATCTTCTAAAACTTTAACAATTTTATTATAAATTTGTTGACCACTATGATCCATATCCATTAATCTAAATCCTAATAAAGATTTATTTAATTGACATTCATTATCGAAATAATGACCAGTCACACAAATATAATCTTGTTTAGCTCTACCACTCCAAATATCGGTGGTTAGAGCCACACTAACAAGACAACTATGTATTTTATTTTTTAAATCTAATTTCATTTTCCCAACCAATTTTATTAAATCATTTCTAATTGCAGTTTTAGAATAACCTTTAAACCTTGGAAAAAATAATTTTTTAATAAATCTTTCAAAATATTTACTTCAGCCATATTAATAGGTTGATCAGTTGCAGCAATATATAAAGCTAATTGTTCCCTATATACATCAAAATTATAACGTCAAGTAGTACCCATATTAGTTATTTGAGTTTGATTGGTTTCTATTTTTCCATGTTGAGTAATATGTTTATTAGCATGCCTTTTTAAAGTACTAGTACAATTACCTGTATCAGCTTTGTAAATATTTCTACAATACTTGCATCTTGCTTTCTTCACTTGAACTCCATTTTTTATCTCGTAAAACTTATCGAAATGCACCCAAACATCTGATGTGTGCCTGTCATCGATTTCAACAGTAGTTGATGAACCCGCTTCTGCTTGAGATGAAGTTGGACGAGGACAACTTCTAGAACCACCGGGAGCTGTGGTAGTATGGGGAGGAAAGGGGGAATAATATGAGGTGTATCGGATTCTAAGAATGGGCAAGCAGGACTATTTGAATCTACTGCATTTATGTTAGTAAATTCGGGGGGGGGCCGGCCTAGGATAGTTTCCTTCGTCATCGAAATTGATGGGATGACAATATATCTATCCATTGTAGTTAAAAAAAATGGATATAGAAGAAATAAAAAATGAAAGAAGGAGAAATGGAATTGGAAATATGAATTGAAAATTGCAAAAACTAATAAAAATTAAAATGAAAGCAAATTGACAACAAAGAGAATAATTGACAGATTTCAATGGAGATTAGAGAAAATGAGAGAATGAGAGAATTTGGGATGTGAGAAAATATGAGCGTTTAGGCCCTATTTATAGAAAAAAATGATGAAAAAGACCCCTCCAACTGCTATAAAACGGCTATATTTCAAGGGTTAAAAGGGTATTTGCAAAAAAAAAAATTTGATTTTTTTAAATTTTTTCATCCAACCCGTGGGTCAACCTAGCAGGTTGGTCGTTGGGCTTACAATGCCAACCCACTAGGTTGAAAACTCCCAAACCAACGGTTGGAAGGTTTTTTTTTTTAAAAAATATATAACCCATCGGGTCACTGAGTTGACCTATGAAATCCCGGCCCGCCCGACAGGTATATATGCGGGTCGGGTAGAACCCGACTTGCCTTTTAGGCGGTCTGGGTTGAACCCGGCTTGATGCGGGCCAGGTTAGGGTTGACCTACCTAATCCGACCCATTTATTCCACCTCTAGATGTGACAGAAGAGTAATACTATACCAACAACTTTTTCTCACAAGCTTTCTTCCACAATCCTAACGTGATAGTTTGCAATTGATCAGTTTATAATTAATTAGTGGGACCCATGCAAGATCTGTTGTGAACTAACCAATTGTGAGCTACCACATCAGGTTTGTGAGAGAAAATTTGTGACAGAAGGTTGTTAGTGTAGTATTATTCGTGACAGAATAGTGTAAACTTAACATTATTTATTATCAAAGTAGGAAAGAATGGATTGACATGTATGAATAACATTATGCTTACAACTGAATCATACAATCAGACAAAAAACATAAAATAGAATAGTCATGTAAAATTTTTATTTGATTGTATGACTCAGTTATAAATATAGAATTATTCGATATGTATTAACATAAAGTTGAATTTTAATTAAATATTTTATTGAAAACATGTAATGACTCTTTCTAGCTAGTATACTTGGAAAATATAACACAATAAAAACACATAAACATATAGATAAAAGATAATGGGCCCAAAAATTTTTCTTTACTTTTTATATATAAAATTCTTCACATTAATAAAAGTCTCATGTACATAAGTTCAAAAATAGTAGACAGTGGTGCCATTTCCCTCTGCTTCTCGGTGTTCATCCAACCACTTCTCACCTATTCCCTGTAAAAGCATTTAGAACAATGGGGTGAGCACTAGTTGCTCATATTTTGAATTCTTTCCTTACTTTACTATTTTTCTTCTTCTTCATACTCTTTTTGTTCTCACTATGTTCTTTCACTCTTTCTCATTCTCACTCTTCTTTCATTCTAACTTTCTTTGTTCTTTCTTTCTAGTTCTCTTTGTTCTTTCTTTCTTCTAATTTCTCACTATCGATGATAGATATCATGGTATCATGCATAGATGAGATGTAAATGCACAAATGCATAGAGATGCATTTTCCTGTTTCTTATTTTATTTTCTTTCTCTTTTCTATATTTCTTTCTTTCTATTCTTTTCTTTGTCTTCTTTTCTTTTCTTTTCTTTTCTTGCTTGCTTCTTCTTTCTTATTCTTTCTTATTATTTTCTTATTCTTTGCCGATCGGACTCAGTTGAAGCATGGATTCGGAACCCTACCCGTGTGAGTGAGTACAGTCCTCATTTACATGCACTCTTACGGACTATACAAATTCTTTTCTTCTTAGGCCACTCATTTAAGGTGGCATGCATGTAGATATTTCTTCTGGGTACAACCCTCATATCTCACGGGCCGTACAAATTCTTCTTCTTATTCTTAGACCGCTCACTGAAGGCGGCGTGCATGTGAGAATATTCTTCTTCTTATCACCCATGGGTTCACCATCGCAACAACCTTTCTTCTCTTTAGCACTTTTCTTTCTTTCTCTTTGTTCTTTAGTGCTTTTCTTTCTTTTTCTTTATTCTTTAAGTTCTCATACATATGCAATGTTTGCATGTAGATGATTCATGCTATATTCTTTCTAAATACAAATATTTAATGCAACAATGCCATGTAGCATAAAAATAAGTCTTTCTCTATCATCTACAAGCTCATATCAAGATCACAAATAAATACACTCATGCATACATTTCTCTTAGACATTTCATCAAACATCATGCATGCATACTCAATTTCTAAATTAGCTACACTTCTATTTCTTTCTCAAACCACCCATAATCAGAGTAAAACTCCCTCAAAACAATATTACACCTGCCAGGAAAAACACTCCATAAATTCTACTTAAACTCTTTCCAAATTCACTCAACTTCTATCAAGTTCTATCAACAGAACCATCCCTTCTCATGGTGGAAATCCAATCATGGATCATCATCAACTCAATAACAATCCCGTTCAAAATTCTCAAGCACATGAATTCATATAAGAAAATCTCTACACTTTTATTGCTCAATTAAGGATTAGGGTGGGATTTACTTACCTTGATCTTGAGTACTTCCACTAGAATCTCTCTCTTTGGTAGACTTCCACTTTCTCTACAATCCTAAGCATATAAATTATAAGAACTCAACACTTAATAATTAATCTCACATCTACTAACAAGAATTCTTACCTTAAGATGCTTAGGAATGAATCTCTACTAAAAATCCAACCAAAAGTCCTCCAAATCTCCTTGGAAATTGATGAAGGAATTGAGAGAATTTGAGAGTGAAGGTGGCGTGTGGGGTGTAGAGAATGGTAGGGTTTGTGTGCTAGAACCCTTAATATCTCATATATTATGCATACTTTCCCATTGTGCCCTTACACTTTCTTGGAAATTCCATCCTTGCCCTTTGATCAATTACAAAAATACCCTCATCATCATTGCATTCTCCATGAAATTTCCTTACTTTTCACTCCCCACATTTTCAGCTAATTAGGGGTAAAATGGTTAGTTTGCCCTTAAGGAAATTTCTCTAGAATTTTAGTCAACTCTTTGCCCCAGTGAAAAATTCTAGAGCATACGTCCCTACAACGAGCTTTCTTCTTTGCCGCGGTGAAGTCTGCAATTCACAACTTCACCAATTCTCACCTTAAAACGGGCAACACTAAGGGTATATAGGCTTGACTATTAACTAAGGCAAACAAGCATAAATAAGTGACGTACCTCAATGTGGGTGTTACAATTCTCCCGCCTTTAAAAGAATTTCGTCCCCGAAATTCAAACGAACAACTCCAGGTAACGGTTTTGCATATCTTGCTCTACTTCCCATGTAGCTTCTTTGACTTTATGATACCTCCATAAGACTTTCACTAGAGGGATACTCTTATTTCGGAGCTCTTTAACCTTTATGTCCAATATTTGCACTAGATGCTCCTCATACACAAGATTCTCTTCTAAGCCCACTATAGGTCCAAGGGGCTCGACATATGTCATTACATCATGGGCTATTTTCGGCTTCAGCCCATGCATGAACTTATCTCTTATCAGTTCTGAGGTACTCACTACATCTGGCACAAACCTTCCAAGGAATTAAATTTCACTGAGTATTCTTTCACTATATCGGTGCCTTGTTGCAAATCGATAAACTCTTGGATCTTCTCATGAACCCGATCAACTATTCTGTACTCAGCCTCAAATAATCTCCTGAACTCTCCCTAAGTCATGACTGCTATCTCATGAGTATCTTCCATCAACTCCCACCAAATTTGGGCATCACCCTGAAATAGAAAACTAGCATACCGGATCTTCTCCCGGTCTGTCATGGGGAACAAGGCTGTCGTACGCTCTACGGACCTAAACCACTCTTTTTTTTTTGTCATGAGCAAATATATCATTCGTATGACAAAAAAGATGATAGAAAAGTTGTTCTTATATATAGATGGAACATGTAATTACAATCATTGTGGTATCAAAACCAACAGGTATCATTTAGATGAATATAAGAACAACTTTTTCTATCATCTTTTTTCTCATGAGCAAACATATCATTTGTATGACTCCATAATTTATTAAAAGATCTTCTTTGTGATAAACATTATAAGAAACTTATAATAAAAAATTTATTTTTTATTAAATTAAGTAAATTACGACAATCCATATCTACTTGTATATCTATTTAAGAGAATTTCCAAAAATTAAACTCAAAGTTAAAACTTGATTAAATAATTAGTGTTGTTATGAATAAAATTAGTTCACGCTATAATCCATTTAATTTAAATAATTTTTTTCATCCCTCCACTATATATTTGCAATGCTTTATTTGACATATCAAAAAATGGTAGAATAAAAATGAAAGTGGGTTAAAAATTAATATGTCATTACAAATTTAGTTTTCAAACAAAACTGAGTTTACAATAAGGTTTTGAATAATATTGCTCTTATAAATAGAATGTCAATTGGTTAATTAAAGATAAATGATATGTCCATTACATCAGTGTATATTCTTAATTTTGTATACAAACTTTATAAAAGTAATAACACCATATTTTTTTTTTTTTTTTGTGAAATCTATTTCCGTAAAAAATGAACCGAATGGGCTTTAATGGATTGAAACTTTAGAATTGAATCATGAAGCCCATCAAAAAGGCATCAAAGCCAGTAGCAATTCAAACTTGATAGTACAGTGACCAACCTAAACCCAGTACCCTCGTAACCATCTGAAACGCCGAGTTTGTGACTATGGCACAGTTCCTTTCACGAAAAATCTAATCAATCCAATACAGCATCAGGTTATCTTCAAACAAGAAGGAAAATTAATTGTAATGACTTCTCAAGTTTGCAATTGACAACATAAACTTGAAAATGTTTTTTTTTTTTTTTTTTTTCTAGTGAGTTTGAAAAAGTAGTGTGGCACACTTTAGTATCATTAGTTATGCAAAAAGGGTTAGAGTGCAAGGATTTAAACATATATGGGTAATAATATAATAAACTGAAATTACTTTAAATTTTGAAAATCAAAACAAACTCTCCCCGTTCAAATCGCTTAAGCAACTTGACAAACACAACCACCTTCTCTTGCGATTTTTCTTCCCGTTTTCTGGCATTGTTGAAATCTTTTATTCTTTGGATTGAATACATTCCCTTGTTAGTTACAAACAAATAATGCCTCTGATTAACAAAGAATCTGAGAAAAACCCAGCCCCTCTCCAAATTCTAGACACTGGTATTTGTTCAAAGATTGGAGAATAAGAGGTTTCGGTGGAGCAACTTTCGATGACTGAAGTTGTTCCATCGGCAGAGGACATGCCATTGGCAAAAGACACCATGCCAACAAAAGAAGAGATGACAAGCACCCAAAATGGATCCGAAGATGAGGACGTTGGCACAAATTTTGGCGAGGAGGCAGAAGAAGAGGAAGAACAGGTAATATTCCTTACTATTTTATGAAGATATGGTTGTTGGTGTCAATTTGGGGATAGTTGATTGGTGTTGGTTGTTAGGGTGATTGTTGTATTTTGTCAAACAGTTGGAAGGCATTAGGGGAGTGGGTGTTTTTGGCTTCCAAAGGACCGGGGAAGCCAAGGGAGGCCTTAGGGAGATTGTTTGTAGTAGGTTGGAGGGTTGGATTTGTAGAAGGGAGCATAATGGGGGGGAGGGGGTGCTGGGGTTTGCCTACATATTGCAAGGTTGGCCACATGTAGCTACATGTGGCCAGTCCTGCAATATGTAGGCAAGCCTCCACCCCCAATTTCACACTCTTCTGCCAACTCCAACCATTCAACCTGCCACGACAACCTCTGTAAGGCCTACCTTGGCTTCCTCGGTCCTCTCGAAGCCAAAAGCATCCACTTCCCGATGCCCTCCAAGCCCATATCCCCATATTGGCAATCTATTGCTTGTTTTGGTTTCTTTTTGTGCTGATATTTAGTTTATATTGATTGTACAATGTTGTGGAAGCATAAACATAAGGAGTGTGGGCTTGAGGTTGTTATGGATACTATACCATACTTCCTCGCAAAGGTGACCATAAGGTCAAGTTCGTAAGCGTTTACCAGAATAAAGGAGATTCTAGGTGGGCAAAGGAGAGGTATGGACCGATTCAAAAGTAGTTGTTTCAGTCATTTTGTGGACTTAGGTGAAAATTGGAATAAGGGATTCTAGGGGTAGGCAGCACATTATCTTTTGCTGCACTCTATTAAATGCAAAAAAAAAAAAAAAAATGAAATGTGGTTTATGGTGGATAGGAAGCCGCTGTATTTTGGGATGATGGAATTTGCCTTGATGATAGGCCTAAATTGTTGGTCATTTCCAGAAGCAGAAGTGGAAGAGAGGGTAAAGAAAAGCATGGCAGCTGAAACTTTTGTTAGAAATGTTTTGGGGTGGTAGCAATCTATTTCGACTCATGATTTAGAGAAGAGGTTAAAAGAAGAAGGCAATAATTATACCTTTTCAAAGAAGTTCAAAATTTGCTTAATATGGTTCGTCCATTATATCCTAATGGCTTGTGACTCAACGAAAGCTGTTAATCTCAACTAGGTGCAATTTGCAAGTAATAAGGAGTTTTTTAATTCTTATCCATGGGGAAGATTATCAATTTAGTTAACCATTGATTCCCTGTGAGGAAAAGATATGGCAATAAAACACCGCTGATATATCGAGAAGGAGAAAACGAGCACTTATAATTTGCTTGGCTTTCCATGGGTAATGTAGGTAAATATTAATAAGATTTTGTTATATTTTTTGTATTATATGTGTTTTCAATTTGATATGGATTGTGATTTTACAATGTAGACTTAGTTGTATGAGGCTATCCATGTCTTAGCTAAGGTTTTTTTTTTTTTTTTTTTTGGGGGGGGGGGGGGGGGGGGGGGGGGGGGGGGGGGGGGGGGGGGGGCGGGGGGTGAAGAGACGATAGATGAGCCATTGCAATTTCCTAGGATGTTGCAGTGGCATACCGAGAAGAGCGCCCATTGGGACTATGTCAAAATTGAAGTGGAAATTCAAGTGGCTCGGGTAAGATTAAATGATTTGTGTTTTGAATATGTATTTGTTTTTAAATATCGCATAAATTTGATTGATTTTTTTTCTTATTGTATGGAGTTGTCCATCCATTCATCACTCTTACTAGGAGGTGAATTGGAAGTAGATTATGTTACATTGTTCATACCATTGGACAAGGTTAGTGATGAGAAGATAAATGGCCTAATGCAGGACCTAGAAGGGGTCACACATGTGAATACAGCTACAGGGCCGCTTGTCGAGCATGTGTTTAAGGTTGAAGCTTTAGTATTCAAGACAGAGGACGATGAAGACATGGATGCTCAAGTTCGAACGCCTCCTCCCAATTGGCAAACACGTACAACAAGTACTAATTTGCCAAGGCATCTGCAGAATGAGTTGGTTGACCTCAGAAATGGCTTAGATCGCAAATTTGACAGTTTTAGCACCACCGTTTTGTGAGAAGTTTGATAAAATGGAAGAGAGTATGCAAAGGGTGAAGGAGAAACTTGATGGGGTTTTAGAAATGGTTGAAGTGCAACCTAAGAAAAAAGAAAGCTGAAAGAGCAAGCATGTGAAGTCTCCATTCACGAAAATAAGGTATGGAAAAAAAAGGGGAGAACAAAGAAAGATAAAGAGCAAGTAGGTGGAAGTGGAGAAGCGAAAGAAGATGATGATAAGGAGGAAGGCGAAGCAAGTGGGGAAGTTGAATTAAAGGATTTAAAGGTTGATTTGTTTAAGCCAATAGATGAGGAGCATAAAAAATTATTTTATGCCTATTACAATGATGAAGGAAGTGACATTCGTGTAAACTGCAAGACTGGGGATTATCCTTGGGAGTGATTTGATAAGATGTTGAGAATGAGCTGTTGGCTTAACGACTCGGTCAGTTATTTTCCCGTATTTTTCCTTGTTTTTGCTCATGTTTTCCATGAGGTATTTCTGTGATCGCTTAAGCGATCTGTTTTTTCTAAATAGATCGCTTGTGTTTAGCAAGGCACTTATCATGTTGTAGTGATTTGATGCTTGTAACGCCCCACTTGAGGTACGTAGTTATTGTTTCTTCTTTTGCTCTTATTTGAGTTGGTTTCTTGGTAATATTGTTTGGTTGACCTTTGATTGAGTGTT